>NC_056736.1:653008508-653096008 GCF_019279795.1 Protopterus annectens
GAATAACAGTTATTATAAGAGTTTTATGAAATTAATCCAAAAGAGATTTCAAACTAAAATGGAAAATATTAATATTAATATATATATAGTATAAAAGGGAAGGGTTGTCAAGAATTATTAATGGTAGAGAAATTGTGGTTGATATTATGACTAGAAGAGAAGAAGTGAAAATCATGATAGGAGACCTTAATAAGGCATTTGATACAATTGGAAATTAAATCCTACACGTAATAATGAAATAATTTAATATAAGTGTGAAAGTTAGGAAATTACATATGTCAGTGCATAGTAATAATAAAGTAAAACTACTTGTAAATGGCTGGGTAAGCCAAGAGGTACATATGAAAAGTGAGGTTAGGGATGTCCAATGAGTTGCATACTCCTCTCATTATTTATGTGTATGATAGTATGTGAAATAAATTACGAAATGAAGGAGGTGGTGTAAATACCTGAAAGGATTAGAATTCCAATTCTGCTTAATGTATGTAGATGACATTAAAATAACTGCAAAAAAACAAAATTTGGATAAAAGAAGTAATATTGCACAAATGAGTGTTTAGAGGTGATAGTGATGGGTTTATATTAAAGTCATGAAGAGGGATTACATCGAACGCCTCCTCAGCAACACATAAAGATCAAAGTCTGAAAATAGCAAAGGCACAGGCCAGTGATTTTTTTCCTAGGGAAAAAAAATTGCTTGGCCTAACCCATAGCATTGCCCTTTACCCGACTGTAGTGTGATCTCATAGTTGACATATTTAGTTAGGGGGGTGTGAGAGGCAAAGCCCCCCCCAATTAGTTATGTTTTATATAGTGTGTATGTGTGTGTGTGTGTGTGTGTGTGTGTGTGTGTGTTTGTGTGTGTTTGGTACTAGTGATTTCTTTCCCAGGGAAAGAAATTGCTGTTTTGACCGTTCACGGTTTACTGCATTCTGTCTTTATGTGTCACTGAAGAGGCATTCAAGGTAATGCCTCTTCGATATTTTAATATAGACCCAATAGTGATGGCTTTAAATAAAGAGAAAAAGTAAAGGTTTAGGTGATGTAGTAAAGATAGGGGGTATATATATTTTGCATTTAATGAAATTTCTGTGTTAGGTATAAAATCTGGGAATAAAGATGTAAGTAGAATTCAATGGTAAAAACAAGAGTAGAAATTATACAAACCTGTCTTTTCTGGAGGACATATAGATTATCATTCAGGAAAAATGCTTATTTGATAAATTCAATACTGATGGGGAAAAATAGCATACTTAGAAAGTATACTTATTTTGACAATAGTATTTGAAAAGGAATTATTGCAGGTATTTTTTTCTTGTATATGGGGTTCTATGTTAAACTCAGTAAGAAGAGAAGTGTTGTATATAAATAAAGAGGAAAGAGGTTTATGTTTACATTTTCAAGAAGATGAAACTTCAGAACATGTATTCTTGAATTTAAAACAGTAAAAAATCTATTGGGAAAACTTTATAAAGAAGATATAAAAGAAAGTGATAAAATAAACGTGGATATGATTAAATATGTATATTATAAGAATAAAATAAAGAAATATGTTAAAAGCATAGATAAAAAGTTATTTTATGTTATTGAGATATATGGAATGAAAGAATAAATGACATTATGTTTAATGGTAAATGAAATGAAGTAACTATGAAATAAAATCAGATGGTGGTTACAGAAAAATGAGTGGGGGTCTAATAGGGATGAAAATGTATGTTTGTAAAGGAACTTATGAATATGTGTAAACAGCTTTGTATATCTGTATATTTGTACATTTGTACATGTTTGTAAATATGTAAATAATTTGCAAATAAGAGTTGTTTTTGTATAAAAATAAAGGACCCATACTCTTTTGGATAGGTACCATGAGATCTTTTACATCCAACTGAGCTACTACCGCCTCAAGCAGATGGGGCTTCAGTTTAACATCTCATCTGAAAGACGGTAAACTCAGGAGTGCAGCACCCCCTTATGCTGTCATCACTCAGTCTTCCTTGTCCGAGTTTAGAAGCAACAGCGTTCAGCACCAAAGGCAAGTGTGCTATCTGTTGCGCACTGACACTGACTCTTCGGTTAAAATTATTAGAGATTTGTGTTTTTAAAGATAATTAACTAATAAAGACTCTTATCGTGATTAAAAAGTATTTACACACCATGTAGTACTATTGTTTTTTCTTCGCATATCCTCTATACCAAATTATTTAGCTGCTGTATTATTTCCATTAGGAATAGCCCTGTTTTCTTTTGGTTATAATGCAATGCAATTCTATTGTCTTTAATTAATTTTAAATTCAAAATACTACATTTAATTGTACTTCACATATTTTGGCTATTTAATGTGTGTTTTAGGCAATATTTAGGAAAGTTATCAAAATTTCATCTCAGCTTATAAAGATTACAACAAAAATGAGTGAATAAAAAACCACAAATCAAGTAATCGTGCATGTAAAGCTAAGATTTGTGATACTTAAAAATATGTATTAGAGACATTCCCTTAAAAATGAATAAAATATAAAAAAATTATTTTAATTCAGGGACTCGTTAGCATGGCAACTGGAATAGTAAGACTGAATGAGTAAAAAGCAGACTTACAGATAACAGTCTGAGATTGTGGGGGTCTTGGATTAATCCTTTTTCTGATAGTTATGGTGATCTCAGACTTAGTATAAATAAGTAGTAGGGGTGTGGGGGTACAATCTCCACAACATTGGGTGTGTAGGGGCTCACCTCCTTGCAAAAACAACTTTAAAGGAGAACAGCAGTTTTCTATTTTGTATTTTTCCATAGTTCCAGGTCTTGCAATTGTGAGTCTTTACAAAAGGCAGCCATAAAGTATTTTATTCCCTCATGCGTTATGATAAAAGATTTGTAATTATATTGTCTAAGAACATTTTATGAATGCAATCTCCACTGTTTCACCATAAAGAGCATTTGTAAGGCACAGAACATTTTGACTTAATTATAGTTTAATGGCAAGTATTTTACTGGCCAAACTCCTTACTTGAAGATTTGTTATTAATGTGAACTTTGGTAAGTTAAGAAACTATATAAAATATAAATAGAAGAGGCATTATAATGAGGTTAATCAACACTTGAAATTGTATGTATCGTTAAATGTTACTTCTTGTGGATCTTACAGGAAAGACAAGAACAAAGGACAAGTACCGAGTTGTGTACAGTGATCATCAGAGGCTGGAGCTAGAAAAGGAATTTCATTCCAGCAGGTATATCACCATCAGAAGGAAAGCAGAGTTGGCGGTTTCTTTGGGGCTCTCTGAAAGGCAGGTATGTGCTTTAAATTAGGTCTCTGCATCATATTCAAGTGACTGTATTGAAATGGTTAGTCTATGGTCATGAGCAGACTTACTGAATTTGAAAAATAAATGTTGGCTTTCATATTAAGTCTCTCTATTCCTTGTTTCCTTAATCGTCATGTTTCCTGTTCTTTTTTCATCAAATGCCTGTATTTGTCATGCTTATTAAAGTACTGGGAGGTCATGTAACACACAGTGTAATGGATAGCATCTTTAGCAAAACATAAAACTATGTGGCATCGACTCCCTAATAATATTGGAAAGGTCACTGATCATACCTCATTCCCAGTCACATTACATAAAACTCTTAATTGAATAAGGACAATGTGAATACTTAAAAACTCTCACTGTCTTCATCTGAATACGAAAGAAACATCCCACTAGGCCTGGTAACCATTTCAACAACCTCTATACTGTGTCACAACAAAGCAAACAAATTGTCACCTTGAAGCACATTTATTTCAAACAGGTATGTACTGCTCTCAAACATATCTCTCAACTGTCCAGAATTCTGCAGAAAATCCAGATTTTTGGCTTGTATGTTTGGTCTAGTCTTCATAACATTTGTGGTTTTCTGGCAAATTATTGAGTATTGAAGTCACTAACAAATGACAGGCATTTCAGTTTCAGAATTCATTTTCTTCAGAAAGTGCATGCTAATGCAAAATTTGTTATTTTATCAACTTTATGAGTTTATAAGTGCGATACTTAAAATCTGTCCCTGATTGTTGGCCTTTGTACCCATAATTTTGACTTGGTGCACAATTCCTGCACTACGTTTTTGACAAGTATGCTATTACATAATGAGGTAGCTCACCCCAGGACACCTTTTAATACTTGAACCATTTCATTGAGTGTTAGGAAATCTTAATTTCTGTTAAAACACAATAACTTGTCTTTTATTCACTTGTGTTCCATTTGGTGCATTAATATATGGAAACATATACATTAAGAAATATATTAGGTATTGTCTATTTGTCTGTTATTCTCAAGGTCCAAAATATGAACATATAAAGTTCTGCTGTATCATATGTATACTACTGCTCCAGAAAAGCAGATTATCCTAGCCTCACCTCCCTAAGACTTGATTCCATGACAATGCTGGCAGTTCCATTGAAAAGAATTGTTGGGAAATGTGTAGGCACTAAGTGCCATTTCTAGGTGTTTTCCCCCTTATAGTGCAACAATGGAGTTCATTATAATAGTAAGGGGGTGGCAACAGTACTAGAATTTTTTTTTTATTCTATTCTTTGTTTACATTTTCAGTCTGGCTTTCAGAGCATGTCCCAGCTTTGGCTGTGGGGGTTGGGGGAGGGGCACTTATAGGAAGCTTCAATGATCTTAGTCAAACTTCATCTCAAGTTGCAGTTGAACTCACAACAGCAAGCAATAGATTAATTTTAAACAATGAAGTCCAAAACGTACTGTCATAATGGGGGCTGTACAGTATGGCAACCTGTGATAGTTATACATACTAATGCTGAGATTGCTTTACAATGGAGTAAGGGGTATATGTCAAGAGACTGCTAGGATTTAGCTTGAATTCACTAAACTGCACTCTTGATTATACTACTTGCGGTTATGCTATGCAGAATAACTAAAGGAAATAAAGAGCTGCATATCTGAGATAAGCTTTTTGATGAGTTCATAAAAAGTAAATACTGAGAGTCTTGCCTAAACTCCCAACACAAAAACACACAAAAATATAATAACCTTATTGTTTCCCCATGATCAGGGACTGAAAACGTTGACAGAAACTGAATGTTGTTAATTATGTTCACCAGAGGGAATGAAAACAGGGCTGCATAAAGTAAATTGAAACCAGGAGTAGGGCTGAAGATGACATGGAAGTGGGTGGTGACAACATGAAGGTATCAGGACAAGTTTCTTTCAGTCAGAATTTTAGACTCTGGGATTGTCCCTTTAAGGGATTCTCAGCTGTCTACTCATAGCAAAAGTATATATATATATATATATATATATATATATATATATATATACATTTTTATATGCTTGTCCTTGTCTCTATCTGTCTATAGATAAATTGAGAGAGAGATACATATAAATATGTATATCTACTGTTTCTAACTTGAACCTGTTAAAATATTATTTCTGAAAAACACACTGTACAAAAATGTATGTTAATATGTTTTACACAGATGTAAATATTTTGTCGTCTGTATGTTTTGCATTGTGTCTGGAGTCTAGCTCACAATTCCTTTTGAGTTTTACAAATGCTGCAACATGAACACATTTTTCCAATTAACCTTCCTTTCCCAACATTAATTACCTCACAGACCATAGGCAGCAAACTTAGTTATTTCTTGACAAAGTGATGATTGCTTTACATTTCCCCATTTTATTCCTTTGTTAACTGCTTAAGTAAAGTGATCCTCAGCCCCTTTTCAGCCAAAACCCTGGAAAGAAGGGCAAAAGTAAATATCATATACATGGATAGTTTAGAGTAGCCAATCAGTAAGCATGTTTTTGGGGGCAGGAGATAATCAGAGAACTGAGAGAATAAAACATGCAGACACAGGAAGAATATACAAACTCTACATAGGTTAGTACTAGGCAAACTGTCCTTGCAAGACATTTTAAGCCTAGCAAATTATCCCCTGTGAGATTCAAACCCTGTACCTTGTGTTTGTAAGGCAAACACCTTAACCATTAGGCCACCCTCCCAACCCCTATGACCAGAAGACAAGATTGAATACTGGTCTTCAGATCAGCCCCAAATGTCTAAGTACAAGCATGTATCTTAGAGTTATGCATGGAAGAGCTCTCTGCATCTTGACATAATGAAACACACAAAAAAATGGGAAGGATAAGTAGCCATGAATATCAGCTTGATCCAAACACATGTAACAAGGCTTCTTTGAAGCAAGTACACATTTTGCCAGTGATTGTGTATATTAAGACACACCAGGATACACTGCAGCAAATGCAGCCCCCCCATGTGATGCAAGTTATGATGTGGGCTCCCAGACTGCATTGCAATTGCAGTCCAGTTAAATACATCTTAAAGACTTAAAGATGTCTGTAAGTTTTATATAAATTGTTTTCCCTTACTTACCTGTTGTAATAAGCACAACCCGCGGTGGTGGTGCTGCGGCAGCGTTGTCGCCTCACAGTAAGACGCTGTCCGGTTCGACTCTCAGCTAGAGCGTCTTCTGCGTGGAGGTATGCATGAATGGGCGTACCTTTGTTGAAGGTTGTGTGTCAGGGCTGGTAACTTGACACGTAAAAATCAACTACCAATCATTAGCGGACCGGAGTTCCACTGTGGTGACCCTTACCCGGGAAAAGCCGAAAGACACAAACTTGTAATAAGCACAATTTACCTTTTATGATGCCCCCATTTTAATATTTAAAAAAAAAACTAATGAAAACACTGAATTACTAATGCCAGAATATTTAGTAGAGAGAAAGAGAAACAATGCAGAGTGCACAACAAAATCAGTAGTATACATACTGAAACAATGAGCTACTACTACAAAAATTTGTAGAGCTAAAAACACTTTTAAATTGAAAAGATGGTGAAAACATTTATAACAACAGTAACTAGCATCCAAAATATCCATTTTGAAACAGCTATAAATATGCAGTTAAGCAGCTCAGGAGGAAGAGCACAAACCGTGAGTGTAATGGAGGAATGTTTTACTATGTGCTAGAATTAGTTTTGGGGAGAATGTTTTCATGATTTCCTGCCATCGCATGCTCCTGGTATAAATAGATGTCAGACAATTTATTCTCAGATGTGACCATTTCATTGGATCTATATCTGTTTGGGTCTATGTTCACACATTGAACAAAAACTTCATTTCATGGCTATTCCATGAACAGTAATCTGCGAATGTCGCTTTCATCGCAGAGTAAAATCATCATTAAAAAATCATCAAAAGGTAATAACTGGCCAACAACAAGGAAGTACTGCACAGTTTATGGTAACCTAAACAAAACATTTTAAAATGTGCCCTTTTCCCCACTGTACTGTGATCTCAGACTTGGTATTTATAGTCGGGAGGGGGTGCTTTTCTTCGATGTGTGAATATACACTCATATCTGTTCCTCCATATAAGTTTATTCAAGTAAGGAGCATGCCCCAGGGCTTTTATCACCTGAGTAGTGCTACTTGTTTGTTGCATGCTAGAGATCAGGTATATCCATCTATTCCCTCAGGTGAAGGCCACTTGACTTCCATTACTCTCTCAACTACCTACATCACATTAACAGAATCAAAAGGAAATGAGACTCCTTTGACTCCTTCCTTCTCTAGTGATCCACAAAAGTCTAAAGATATTTATGTGAAATTAAAAACAATATAGTCCTCCTCCCTGGATGTTTCTCCCAAATCATTTGCTTGGGTACTGACAATATGCTTTTTTGACTTCTGTGTTTGTACCATTCCCTTCAGGCCTGGTGAGTATGCTGTCAGTGTCTGACCTCTTATTTTTAGGCTTCATTTCCTATAGTTTTGGTGGGGAAGTATAGGGAACACTTGTCAGACAGGCAAACACTTAAAATTCAACAGAAATTTTCTCATGGGAAGTAGACATCTACCAACTGAATGCAAATATCTGAGGGTCAGGCATCAGTCCCCCAAACATCAGGGGAACCTGTTTTCATAGACTGCAAATATACAACTCAAGAGTACTTTGGCTTGGCACAAAAGACTGCATCCTGTTTTGGGTCAGAATCAAAAACTTTTGCTTCTAGGTTTATTTCTAGCAAAGCCATAAAAAGGGAGAACTCATTTTACCATTATCTGAAACTTCAGTGAAGAGGGTCACAATTTAACACATTCTGTCCAGATGTCTTTCCTTGTAAGTTAAGAATATTATGATATTTTCAGCTTAACGCTTAATAAATAAATAAATAAATAATTTCCTACGTTATATAAAGCTGTTGAACCCGGATTAGCTCAAACATTTTGCCGCAGTCCAATCTCTAGATCAGCCCTATCATTTTGTGACAGACATCTGATGCCTTGCAACCTGCTCCTACAAGGCCTGACAGGTTATGCATAGTTCTTAAAGAATAAAGCTACCTGAGTAAAAACCCAGTGACTGGTCCAGTTACAACAGAGCCCATGTCTGATGAAGGGTCAGTCATAACCCCAGCTTTAAGTTCATTACCAATATTTGAAGATGGCACTGTACTTGGTAGATGAGAAAAAAGTGTACTCTTCATCTGCTTTACTTATCAAGGCAATAAATTACCAGACTCATTAACTCATACAGTGCATGACCTTTTGGGATCTGTACAAACACTATTCAGTTGTAGCCTCCAATCAGGCTTCATGTCAAATCAATGGAGAACTGTAACTTGTTATCCCACTACACAATGGCAGGCTGTTCATGGACCTAGGAAATTAGCGACCCATAAGCCTGACTAGTGTCATATTCAAGGCCATGGAAAGAATTGTCATGGACATTATTTATAATGACACAGGAAAACTTCAGAAGCTGGATTCAATTCAGTTTGGTTTCATTAACTGAAGGTCATGCCTCCTCAACCTGGTGGGCTTTTTCAAGAACATCACCAAAGCAATGGATGAGGGCAAAACGGAGCATACTGCCTTCCTCAACTTGGCCAAAGCATTTAACACAATTCTCCACCTTGGCATTCTAGACAGGCTCACTGAAATAGGTATAACCCCCTAGTTCACTTGCTGGATAGCCAGCTGACTTACAGATAGGATCCCAAGAAGTTAATATAGGGGAGTCTACCTCCACAAAAAAAGCCAGTCACTAATCAAGTCCCTCTGGGCTCAGTGCTGGGTCTGCTCCTGTTTGGAATCTAATTCTCTGAAATCAAAGCAAAATTAAAAAGCCTCTGGCTGACTGAATTCACAGATGATTGCAAATTAAATGCAGCCATTGAATCCCCCAAGACATAAACATCCCCAAAGAGGGCCTGACACAGACTAATAACTGGTGCCAGAGTCAAGGTCTTTAACTCAATCTTAGGAAGTGCATAATAGTATCCTCTGGTAATATGGCCACCCTTGCAAATGACTACATCAATAATATATCCCTAAGAGTGGACACAGTAATCAGGGTTTGTTAACACATGTATAAAATGACCTGGCCTTTGACCATCATGTGTATGAAATAGTAAGAAAATCATAGCACGGAACACAACTTATAAGCAAAGCTATGACATCCAGGTCCAAAAATGTCATTATTCCATTGTACTTTGTTTTAATAAGACCAGTCATTGAGTACAGTGCACCCTTCAGCATGTACCTGACCAGTCATATGCAACAACAGGAGCAACCACATAGTTTGCTCACAAAAAGAGCACATGGTGTAGAAAACAAATCCTAAACAGACTGCTTCAAAGCACTGTTCTTCAACTCAGTCTCCTACAGGCTGCTGAGGGGAAACTTGCCTGGCCTACAATGCATCCTCTGATCCTGCCTTAATGGACCTGTTGCACATCCAGAAAACAAATAGCACCAGAAACACCCAATCCAGGAATCTAAACCCAGGCTGAAACATAAATAGCACATGCTTAATGGACAAGTATGTGTTTTATCAGCTGTCCCATCTCTAGAGCACTCTTCTCATCCATGTGAAGTAAAGTTCTACCCAGGACTTATTCAAGCAAAAGTTGGATCAGTGGGTGGGGTATTGCAAATTTACCCCTGGTCAGGCACCTATGTCTCTGTTAGAGACAAGAAACATGTAAATGCTTGGTCATTCATGCCCAGGTTTACCCTCCACATAGCTTGTGGGGCCAATACATTTCTAATATTTTTGAAAGCATGGCTAGGCTTAAAAAAAACCCTTAGGGTCATTAGCCTAGTATTCTCTTATGATCTTATATCTAAGAATCTAACCATTCAATGAGGATATAAAGACAAGCATTCCAAGTGCATCTCTGATTAAAGCTTCCTTTTTTACCATCTCAGAAAGTTCTACATCATTAGAGAAGTAATGTTGAGTAATGCAAAATGTGAAGCAAATGTTTCCTCATGCAGTCATTATTTTGCAATAGCAATCACCCCACAAAGAACTTGTAACTTTAAAGAGGATAAGATAGGCTTGAAATAAGATGCAGTTTCAAATCAAGTAACAATGGAAAGGGAGAAGACAGCAACACTGTAGTATTTCTTCATGGCAGGATAGATCTTCTTCAAGCCAGTCTTCAGCTACAGGCCCATGATTATTGCTTCTTCCTTTCATCATGCAAAACAAATTCTGATTCTCCTTACTCTCATTTCAGTGACATCTAATGTAACGGGCAAGTGTGACAGAGAAGCGGTGTCAGGGGAGTGTTGAGAGACTTTTATGGCAACCCATTGCCAGATCCAGCTTTTCCACATCAAAGCAACACATCTCAATGACCATGCCAGTTCTCCCAATGTTTTCTGGGTACACAGAAGCAAGTGAACAAGGTTATCCTCAAGGTGTTTCCTTCTTCCAAACAAAGAAACACAATGCAGGCCTGTTAAATCTAAACAAGTGAAAAATATTTATCCTACTCACTAGAGTCTGCAAACTACTTCAGTAACGCTCTGTGTCAGGATTCCTATATAGCAAAAGATCAAAGCAGCCTTCACCTGTGAAGGATTGTGAACCCATAATATAAGACTTATCATTTGGAGACACTCTCACTTATAAGGGAGCACGTCTAATGGCAAGAATATATTACATCTGTAGCCCAGAAAAGAGCTATAGAACTTCCAGGTTTGAGACTTCTTAGGCAGTAGCACTTCCTCCAGCTCAGGAGGCCCTCCTGGATGTATTCAAAACTGCCTCCCTGGAGCTGGATTTCCACCCCCAACCCTAAGAGACCTGACTGATTCCACAGGGAACAGAATCCTCACAATCTCCACTACAAAAGCCCAGTTGAAGATCCAGATCCAAAGTCACTGGATTCTGCTGGAGGAGATAGACTGGCAATCAAACACAATACCTTCCCTAGTAAAAGGGAAAGTAAGCTGTGTGACAGATATAGGAAGGTGCTATCAGCAGCTACGCTGCCTTTTATGGTATTAAACTACCAGACCCACTTCCTGAAATGTCATCAGTACAACAGCAAACAACTTATTGAAGACTATAGGGGGTGTACAGGACAAAGCCAGTTGTATAGGTCTGAATCGAATTCAAATCTGTACACGACTTGGAAAACATACACTACAAAGTAGATTTGATGTTGTGGATGCAGCATCCAGGGCTGCAGATAGGGCATTTGTCTTATAAAGATACCTATGGCTGAAGACCCATGCCCTATCTAAGGATGTAAAAGTGCAGCTCCTGAATGCCTTATTAAATAGGTCACAGATTTTTTGGACCCCTAGTAAACGGATCATTCAAAAAGCTGAAGGATAAGTAAGAGATGATGGAATCTGTCAAACACATGCCCCATCCCCCCTTCCCAAGTATACCAGGGTATCAAAGTGATGGAATATAACCTAACAGACCAAATTAACTATGACATAAAAAATATTATTAGACTCAGCCCACAGCAGACTGGCTTTGTCAAGGTTAGATCCTGTTTAATGAATCTTATAAGTTTCTTTTGATAGGGATACTCAGGCAGTTGACTGTGCACAAATTGCCCACACAGTATAGCTTTACCTCGCCAAAGCATTCAATAACATAACACATACGAATATAATAAACACTGAATGAACTTCAAACTGACTGTATGTCATCAGGTGGATAGCCAGCTGGCTTACATGTAGGACTCCCACTAAAAGAGTGGGGGGAGAACATCCTCTGGGAACATGAAGGTAACAGGGAGAGTTCCCTAGGGATCAGTTCTGGAACCTGTGCTTCTCGCTATCTACTTTTCTGATCTGAAAGTTCGCAGGTGATTGTAAGATAGGAGTCATCATAAAGTCCCTCCTGACACACATGCACTCCATTAGAAGCTATTACTTGTCAGTAGTTGGTGTACTAAAAATGGGCTCAAACTCAATGCCAAAAAGTGTAGCATTGTAGCATTTGTTAAACACCTGCTACCTTCTGCTTACAGAATAGATAACATACCACTTCAAAATGATAATGTTGTGAGAGACCTGGGTATGTGGATGGACAGCTCCCTTGTGTTTGACCACCACTTTGCAACACTGGTTAGAAAGTCCTTTTACCTTGCACAACTCATAGCTAAAGATATGTCTTCCAGAAATGAAGAAGTCTTCCTTGCCTCCAGACCCATCAAAGAATGCAGCACTTGGCAGTTAGGGCAGGGAGTTAAGGCTGTGAGCTGCAGATGTTCATCGTGTTACACTGCTGCAGTCATTACACTTGGGTTATCCTGCCATCAGGCGGTTCCCCAGTCAGCCTGAGTTCCAAAGTCTTGGTCCGGCGTCGGTTGCTGTCGCCTCCTCCCTGACGTCAGTATGACAGTGGTATATAAGATGCAGCCGACGCCATTTTCTTTAGTCTTTCTTGCCACGTGGTGCCCGAAGCAGAAGCAGTTCGCAAGTGCCGGTCAGCTGACTCCTGAGATTTTCATTCCGAATCCAGAACTGAAGTCTTCTAAAAAAGCTAAGTACCCCATTGGGGAAACTTTTTCATGCCTCAGGCTGATGTCAGTAAAAGTTAATAATTGTATTTCTTGTGGGAAGCAAATACTTCATAAGGACTTCCACTCCTATTGTATGCCATGCCTAGGCCCTGACCACAATGTCACTGGTTGTCGGTTTTGTGCTAGGTTTAACAAGCGCACTATTAAACGTCGGTTTGATTTTGCCAGACATTATTTTGGGAGAAAATTCAATTACACCATGCCGTCGGAACTTCCGATGACCGGAATGCATAAAAACCGCAAGGACAAGGACAGGCATCCGAGGCCCAAAACTGACGACGCGGCCTCTTCTAGGCCTATCGCCGGTTCTCCGGTTTTCAGCGAGGTGCCTACGCAGCCCCTGATGACCGCTTCCACAGAACCACAGACCACCTCCGACTCCCACATAGAGCTGGCTGGGCCTTCGGATACACTAGGGTTTCAGCTTTCCGATCCTAACCCTACAGAGGGAACCAAAGTAGCTGAGCAATCCACAGCTACAGAGGGTGTTTTCAGACCTACCCAGTTAACTATTAAACCCTCTGCTAAGTCTAAGCCCTCCTTAAAAGCAAAGAAACAGACACAACTCTCTCCAGGACAGGCTTTGCTGCCTAAGAAACAAATGCTAAAAATGGCCGAAGACCTAATCACCCTGATCAGGGGGTCCCATCCCCCTCCTGATAAAAGGCCCAGACAGGATGCAGACTATGAATCTTCCGACCAGGTGTCCATTTCCTCAGACTCATCCTCAGATCTAGGATATTCTTTACCCCCTTATGAGGATTCTGATGCTGAGGAATCATTTCCATCAGCCTCTCCACCTGAGGACTACTCCTTTGGGGAGACCTTACATACCATGAGGGAACATTTCCATTGGGAAGGCCAGGATTACTCAGAATCCAAGAAAAGGCTCAGAGACTTCCTTTTATTGCCTCAACACAGACCCCTTGCTATCCTGCCAGTTTTAGATATTGTGGATGATGTGTACACTGAGTCCAGTTTAAACCCTGACTCCTTTCCCCCAGCCCCAGTTAAACCTGATAGATATTACAGAGTCCCTGACTCTCACAAATTTATGTACAAAAGCCCTGTTGCTGACCCTGAAACTATTTCTCAGGGACCCAAAGGGATTAAGGCCTCATCAGCAAAAAACCCAGTTCCCTCTGACAGAGATTCCAGAGCATTAGACAGATGGGGAAAGAAGTATATACGTCTGCAACTTTAGCAATGAGAGCCTTGAATTGCCAGTTTCACATGCTAAAATATCAGCAATTTTTGATGTCTCAGTTGAAACAAAAGATGCTTCTAGATTCAGATCCTCCTAATTTTAAAGAAATGCAGGATTAATTGCATGCAGCTGAACAAGTGGGAAAAAATACTTTACAATGTGGGTTTGATTCTTTAGAGGCCTCCTGTAGAGCAGCAGTTACAGCCTCTGGCATTAGAAGGCATGCTTGGTTAAAAGAACATACGTTACCAGATCATGTTAAGGCCAAATTATTGGATGCACCTTTGCAAAAGGATGTGCTGTTTGGAGTTAAGGCAGAGGAGGTATTAAAGAAGATGGAGGATAAGGTAAAATCTATGCAAATGGTGAAAGATTTCTTACAGGTTCAGCCTCCTCGTTTTAGCAGAAATTGGCCAGCAAAGAATTGGTCCTTTACAGTCACAGATAGACCTCAAAGGGGCAGATACAGACGTCCAAGAGGTAGAGGTCAGGCACAAGGCCTTTACAGGCCTCGAAAATGGGGTACACCAGGCCAGAAAGAAGGGGAAGACAAGCCTCAACCTTATAAAAAGCAGCCTCAATGACTTTCCACTGCAGCTGCCAAACAGCTCTCTCTTGGCAGCCCCCTTAGGAGGAAAACTGGCACTTTTCTATCACAATTGGCATTGCATCACCAAAGACAAATGGGTTCTCAACATTGTATCTCAAGGTTACAGGTTCCACTTTCACACTCTGCCAAGGTTAAAAGGAATGCCAAATCTGCCACCAAATCAATGGGCAGAGGCTCAAAAACAAATTACAGCACTCATGGACATGAGAGCTATTCAAAAGGTGCCACCACAGGAGCAAGGACAAGGATTTTACTCAAGACTCTTTCTGGTTCCCAGAAAGGACAAAGCCTGGAGACCCATTCTGGACCTTTCTTCTCTATACACTTACCTGGATGTTCCGAAATTCAAAATGTTGACACTACAGCAGCTTCTTCCCATGCTGGGCAAGAAAGCTTGGCTCGTGACTTTGGACCTCAAAGAGGCATACCTGCATGTCCCTTTCAGACAAAACTGCAGAAGATACCTCAGATTTCTAGCTGATTCAATGCACTATCAATTCTCTGCACTGCCCTTTGGCTTATCTACTGTGCCCAGGGTCTTCACAAAATGCCTGGCACCAGTAATTGCATTTTGCAGGCAAAAAGGAATTCAAATTTATCCATACCTGGGCGACTGCCTGATTCAAGCAGAGAGCAAGGACATTCTACTAAAGCATCTGGCGTACGTAAAAAAGTTATTAAGTTGCCTGGGGTACACAGTAAAAGAAAAGAAATCAAAACTAGCGCCCTCACAACAGATAATATTCCTGGGTGCCAGCTTGAACACAACAGCCCAGATGGCTTATCTCATGCCAGACAAGCAAGGACAACTGACTCAATATTTTCATTTAATGGTAACAAAGACCCAACTCCCTGCAAGAAAAATTCTGCAGGTCTTGGGCTACATGGCATCTTGTGTACTACTAATTCCATATGCCAGACTGCATATGAGGAAACTACAATGGTACCTAAAGAGTGTATGGTCCCAATACTGTCAAAGTTTGGAAACAGTTATACCACTAATTCCTTGCCTTCAACAGGAGTTTCGATGGTGGGCTCAAGCTTGTCACCTCAACAAGGGACAGCCTTTCACTCAACCCACAGCCAGGCAAACACTGACAACAGATGCATCGGATTATGCCTGGGGAGCACACATGGCAGGAAAATGTATCCAGGGCGAGTGGCCCACAAAGCAGACATCTCCACATAAATCAAAAAGAGATGCCAGCTGTACAAAATGCAATTATAGCTTTCAAGGACCTGCTGCATCCAGGACAATTACTACTAAAGACAGACAACACCACAGTTATGTGGTACATAAACAAGCAAGGGGGCACACACTCTACCCCCTCTGCAGACAAGCCATGACCTTGTGGAACACAGCTCTAAACTAACAAGTTCATCTGCAAGCACAATTCCTGCCAGGAGAGAAAAATACACTGGCAGACGACCTAAGCAGAAACATCATGGACCCCCACAAATGGAAATTGGACCCACAAATATTCAGAATGATAACACAAAAATGGTGGAGCCCAGACATAGATCTGTTTGCATCCCCAATGAACTGCCAATTACAGAAATTCTGCACAAGGAGCTACCATCCACAAGCTTGGAAAGTGGATGCCCTCTCATTCAGCTGGAAAAAACTACAAGTATACGCTTTCCCTCCTTTACCTCTCCTTCCAAAGGTACTCACAAAAGCCAGGCAGGAAGAGCCAAAGATGATCCTGATTGCACCAGATTGGCCACGCCAGCACTGGTACCCAATCTTAAAGAACTCAGCACAAGAACCACCCTGGATTTTGCCTCAAATCCCACAGCTGTTGACACAGCACAACAATCAGATACTTCACAGCCAGCTAAAGACCTTAAATCTAGCTGCATGGAAAATTCCTTAGTCAGGCAAGCAATGCCTCTCTCTAAAGCGGTTATGGATGTCATTCTGGAGGGGCCTAGCACCAGGAAAGCATACTCGGATAAATGGAAGACATTCTGTGCCTGGAACCAAGCGCACAACCTTGACCCTCTAGTCCCAAACATTCCTCAGATACTGCAATACTTAACTGAGATGCTGGACAAGGGCCTCTCCTTCTCATCCATCAAGATCCACACCTCAGCTATTTTTGCTCATTACAACACAGATCCACCAATTTTTTCTAATCTTTTGCTCAAACAATACCTCAGAGGGGCTAAAAACATAAGACCGCCCCGTAAAGCACCAACACCAACTTGGGATCTCAACTTTGTTTTGGAAAAATTAACTTTACCTCCTTTTGAGCCAGCTAACACATCAGAATTAAAATACATCTCTTGGAAAACTGCTCTGCTACTGGCAATAACATCAGCATGAAGAGTTTCAGAATTACAGACACTAATGGCAGTGGAACCTTTCCTCATCTTCCACCAGGACAGGGTGTCTTTAAGAACCAACCCTACGTTTATGCCAAAGGTGGTATCAAGTGTGGCTCTAAACCAAAGTATTCACTTGCCAACTTTTTATCCAAAACCACAGAACAAAGGGGAAAGACTACTACATTCTTTGGACATTCACAGGCAGTTACGCTTCTACATGGACAAAACCAAAGCTTTCAGAAAATCTGAGCAATTATTGGTAGCATACGCTGCAGGAGCACAGGGAAAAGCCATTTCAAAGCAGACTATTTCAAAATGGATAGGACACTGTATACGTTTCTGCTATACCCACCATGGGAAACCTGTACCTAGCAGCATTAGATCTCACTCCACCAGGGCAACAGCCACTTCAACTGCCTACCTCAGAGGAGTACCTACCAAGGATATTTTGGAAGCAGCAACATGGAGTTCTGTGCATACCTTCATCAAACATTACCATTTGCCTTTATACTCCAAATCCAGAGCTGGCATCGCCACTGCTGTACTGCAGGGCCTTATAGCCACCCCTAATGCCTTATAGATCCAGCCTCCCTACCTCAGCTTTGGGATTCTACCCAAGTATAATGACTGCAGCAGTGTAACACGATGAACATAGTACAGTTTTGTATCTACCATAAATGTAGATGTTCGAGTGTAAACACTGCTGCAGTCCAGGTTACCCTCCCTCCTGCCCCTCTTACTTTCTGGTACTTACCTAGGTCATCTACCCTTTATTACCTATGGGGAGTATTTGCTGGTAACTAAAAATGGTTGTTTGCTTTTCTTTTGTATATTTTACTAGTAGTTTGAATTGCCTACCTGTTTGGGGGCACCTGACATCTGGGGCAAGAAAAACTGAAGAAAATGGCGTCGGCTGCATCTTATATACCCCTGTTGCACTGACGTCAGGGAGGAGGCGACAGCAACCGATGCCGGACCCAGACTTTGGAACTCAGGCCAACTGGGGAACCACCTGATGGCAGGATAACCCAAGTGTAATGACAGCAATGTGTTTACACTCGAACATCTACATTTATGGTAGGTACAAAACTGTACTTTCCAGTGGTACACGGTTGGATTCCCATCAGACCTCATTTGCCTACTTTGTGACCTTGAACAAGTCAATTATTTACTTTATATTTATTTATGTATTGCATTTATTGACTAGGAGAGTCCGACTGGACATATGTTGTCCATTATCAGCAAAGACCTGGGTAGAAAAGCTCCAGATGGTTGCACAAATTAACATATACACAACCTGGCAACTTAGTTAAGTATTTTACAATTCACTGACTTTAAACAAGCAAAATTTAAGTATAACTAATAAAAGTCAAGAAAGGAAAGGTGATCCCAGTATTGATGTAAGGTTTAATCAATAAAATTATAGTAATAAAGTAATTTAAGTTTTTACAGTTGAGTAGTTTATTAGAAAACTCACAGAGAAAATGCTAAAAGTAGGTTAGCTTAGCATGTAGCTGAGATAGTAACTTAACCAGACATCGATCCTGGGCCACCTCTGAAAGGAATTGTGTGTTCAATGAGCCTGCCTGGTTAACAAATGGGTAGTTCATTTATTTATTTATTTATTTTGCAACACTCCTTTTGGGATGTACCTTACTAAGCATATCAAGCAAACAGAGTGGTCCCAGAGGTTTGTAACTAAATAGATCAGGGGCTTCTTTAAGTCTTTACTTTAACTACAAGTAAAGACTGTAAGCTTTGTCCCTGTACTCAGTTTCATATAAACTCTTTAAGGGCGACTTGTGCTTTGCTTATTGTGGTATAGTGGATCCAGTAGTCCTAGAACTCTTATACCTCAATAAATCTAAGCAGTCCAGCTAACACTAGGACCAAAGACCTAAATCAACTCCAGCAAGTAGGACTAGGAAGAGATTTGTCCCACAGCACCTACCCCTTCTCTGGAGCAAACTCCATATCTGAATTAAACAGTGTGACACACTGTCTGACTTTAAGGAAAGCTGGAAAACTGAATGGGTATTCACAAATTCACCCCTATTGTGACTGGTCTGGCCCTCCTTGAAAAGAAAGGTAAGCCTAAGGTGAGTATTGGCAGGGAAGAAATGGGTTTGTGGCTTGTTTGCCTTGTAACTCCTATGATCCTATGATCTGAAATTACTACTTTAAATAAGGCCCATTTTATTGTAGGCAGAGCAAGGGTAAGAGGACCAAAGATAGGATGCCATCCCAGAATAGCAGATGGCTACATGAGGACAGAGGGAGACAAATTGGCCCTTAGAGCTCTCCATCCCACAAGGAATAGCTGTAAATATTCCAGCCTCCAGTCATAACAGAACAGGATATGTAGGGCAGTCCTAAAATATTTCCTTCAATCCCTGAGCAGTCTGGTATTTATACTAAATAAGGAAGAATCATATCAGTGTCCTTTCCCGAGAACAGTTTTTCTTGGGACCCTCCTGGATACCAACCTCTGCAGAACCTTCCTTCCCACAAAGAGGAAACAATATCCAAGTATCTAAACCACTGCCATAGGAAATTATGGGTTCCTGAGGAACACATGGGGCACATTGAAGGACCTTTTGGAAGCAACTGTACCACTACTGTCTTGTTTCAAATCTGAACTAGATTTGGTGGGTAGTAAAGGTCTGTAAAAAAAAAACAACTGAATGCCCTTCAGACTAATAATTCCAAGTCAGATACTGACTGCAGTAGCCTCAGACCAGGCTTGGGGTGCCCACAACCTGAATCTTAATGTGCAGGACAAACTGATGTGTCAAGACAGCACTCGGAGCATAAACATCAAAGTGATAGTGGCAATTGTCTATGCTCTGAAAACATCTGAAAGCATTCAAGGCAATATGGGTATCTGAGATGGTGAAAATAGTCACAGGAAACTCCATAGTGCATGCACAAATGGGGGGCCCACTCTTATCACCTATGCATGCTGGCCATGCAACTCTGGAACCAAGCTCTGCAGTATAAACTGTATCTATGGCCATCTTACATCCCCACTCAAGACAATGCCATGGTACACTATCTAAGCAGGACCTCTACATATCCACATGAATGGATCTTGCATTTGGAGACATTTTGAAAGAGCACAAACATGTGGGTGTCCCAGAGATAGACCTCTTTGCTTCCATGCTTGGGAAGTGGATGCATTCTTCCTACGTTAGAGAGGCCTCTTTCTTTATTCTTTCTCTCCTATTCCCTTGTTTCCCATGGTCATTAAGAAAATCAGAGAGAATGGGCCAGACATTGTACTGACTGAACCTCCTGAAACAAACTGCACTGGTTCTCTCACCTGCTACAACAATAGAGGCCCATTACATGCTTCTACAGCATGTGACCCTCCTGAAATAGTATAGAGATTCCCTTATCCAACTCTGCCTGACCCCACTGAATCTTCACAACTTGGAAGATATAACTGTTATTCTTTTGGCCCTTTATTCTAAGATGTTGCAATAAATCATTATGGAGAACAGGAGGCTAAGTACAAGGATCTCATTCCTAGCTCATTAGGCTGTCCTACCAAGTTAACTGGAAAAAGTTTTCCTTTTGGTGCCAAAGGAATATCCTTCACACAACACAGATGAATGTGCTATAGACCTCCAATATCTCTCAAGGATTTTCTTCACTGGCTTAGGTTACACTTCTGTGAAAGTGCACTGTTCAGGTATATCTGCCTGTCTACCATTAGAGCCTCCCTTGGTATCCAGACCAGTTGCTAAGACATTTCTGAGAGTCATCCTACATCTTAGACCTCCTGGGTAGACAGTACTGCATGTTTAGGATCTCAGTTTTGTGCAGGAAAAATGACTTTGCTACCCTTTGAGCAATCAGTTACACCCCCTGAAGTTCTTTACCTGGAAAACAGTGTTGGTGATAGCTATCATGTCAGCTAAAAGATAGTCTGAATTACAAACCTTAATTTGTAATCAGACTTTCCTTATCTTTTACAAGGGTAGAGTATCCCTTCAGAAAATCTCTCCTTTGTGCCCAAACTCATAGCAGAAGTGGCTCTGACTTAGACCATCTATCTACCAGTCCTTTTTCCAAACACTCACTGTAATGGTGAACACATCCTACATTGTCTAGATGTCCACAAGCAACCTAGTTACTACTTGGACAGGATCATAGACTTTATGAATTCAGACCAACTCTTCAAGGCCTTTGATGAAATTAAAGGGTTGCCTGTCTTCAAACAACAATCTCAATGTAGATAGCCCATTGTATCATTTTTCTGCCACAAAACCCAAGTAAACCCCTGAAAAAAAGATATCACACCACCAGGACCACAGCTACTATAGTTGTCTTTCTAAAGTGGAGGGAGGGGGCAGTGCTTCAAGCCACCTGAGCCTCAGCACAAACATTTTGCATCCATTATAAATTAGACTTGGTTTCCAGGGAAGGGCAGTGTTCATTTCAATCATCTTAAAGGTGATGATCTCCTCCTGTAATGAGCTGTAGCCACCTCCCAGACAGCTTGAAGTCCACTGTGGGAATCTTTCCTAATGTGATAACTGCAGCAGTTTATCCGTGGGAAGAACACAGCAGTTCTGTTTTCAACTTACCATAATTATTGATTGTTAAATGCAGTCAGTTTCATAGGTTCATAGGTTCATAGGTGTGTACTCAGCTAATGGGCCTGGAGCCTTTACAAGCCTAGCCCATAGGATTACCCTGGCATCGTGCCACCCAACTTTAGTTCCCAGTGCCTCTGTCGAGTAAAGCCACTGGAGTGATCCCTGGGGAGAATTTTGTATTTCCCATCCACTCATCAAGATTTCTCTTGAAGAGGGCCAGTGAGGTGCTCTGCTTGACATGTATGGGAAGTCTTTTCCATAGCATAGACAGTCTCTGGGTTATGCAACTCTCCCTTTAGCATGTTCTGTCGATTGTGGTAATGAGGTTGAGATCTCTGGAGCATGTGGTGCGGAGGGATTGGGATTTCTTTAGATGTAGCCTTTCTAACAGAGCTGGGTCAGACATGGCTTTGTAAGTCAAGCAGAGATTGCCTCTAAGTAGGTGATAAGAGACAGAATAGTTGGAGTTTTTTGAGTCTATCCATATAGGACAAGTGTTTAAGGCCTAGGATCCTCTTTGTGAGGTACTTTTGCAGCCAATCCAGTTGCTGCAGGTGTCTAGTGAGGTACATGCCAAATGGGGCATTGTACTCGATGACTGGCCTAATGAGGGAAGAGTAGTGGGAGACAATGACTTCTTTCTTCCTGGATGCAAAACCCTTAGTAATGAGATGTGCCACATAGAAGGACTTTCTGACCACAGTGGCAATGTGGTGGTCAAAAGAGAGGTTGCTGTCAACCTGTGTTCCCAGATCTCTTATAATGCCTTCTGTGTTCAGTGGGCTACCATCGATGTGGTAATTCATGGGAACCAGGTTTTTCCCAAAGGGGATGGTGACCCATTTTTTGGCATTGAACTTAAAGCCATGGTTCTGATACCAGTCATTGGTCTCAGTGAGGCCTTTCTGTAGGATGTCAACATCACTTGGGGAGTTAATTATAGCTCCCAACTTGCAATCATCTGTGAACTTTGTCAGCCAGAGTCCCTTCATGTTGGCCTCTACTTCAGAGAAGTAGATACCAAACAGGAGATGACCCAGGACCGAATCCTGTGGGACTCCACTTGTGAATGGTCATCAGTCTGACTTGGAGTGAGCCACTTTCACACTGTGGGTTCTACCTGTGAGCCAGTTTGCAACCCGCCTAGTAAGATAGGGGTTGATGCCTAGCTTAGTGAGTTTTTCTTTGATTCCCGAGTGGGGAATGGTATCAAAGGCCTTTTCCAGATCAAGGTAAGCTGTATGACCCACATTGCCTTCATCCACAGCTCTAGACTGACTCAAAGTAGACCAAGTTGAGCAGGCATGATCTACCCATCACAAAACCAAACTGTGTGGGATCCAGAATTTGGAGATTCCCTATATCCTTGTTTATTAGGTCCATGATGATGTGTTCCATAGCTTTGCATATAAGACTCATCAGGCTAATGGGGTGATAGTTCCCAGGGTCTGTAGTTGCTCCTCCTTTGTGGAGAGGGTTGACTGCAGCAGTTTGTACCAGCCATTTGGTAGGCACAAAGCCTGAGGTGAGGCTGTGATTGAACAGGGCACACAGGTGAGGTGCTAGTTCATTCTGTAGTTCATGTAGAACACAGCCAGGGATATTGTCAGGTCCCATAGAAGCTGTATTTTTGGCCTTGGACAGTGCTGTTTTAACTTGTGCAGCAGTAATACTGAGTGCCTGGCAATCTACTGGTATTGTGACTGGTCTCTTGGGGGGAGAATGGTAAAGTTGGCACTGAATCTGACGGCCAGTATATTGGCAATATCTGTTGGCTCTGAGGTATCATTGTGCAGTAGCTTAAAGCAAATCTGTGTATTGCCATGGAGATTCTTTACATAACTATAGAAGGCCTTATGGTTGTATTTACTGTCTGCTGCTATTCTGTTTTCACAGCTAGCTTTAGAGGATTTGATGAGGGATCTCAACTTTTTGGTGAGGCTGATAAGGGAGTTTTTCCAGTCTTGGGACTTCACCTTATTCTGCATCAGTTTCCTCCTTCTGTTGTAGAGTTTGTTTATGGCAGGGGACCACCAGATTAGCTTCATTTTTTGGAGGAGAATGTCTTGGTTCTATTGGGTATGGCGAGATCCATGCATTTGTATATGTGTTCGTACAGTGCATTGGTGTATGATTCGGTGGTCATGCAACTGATCTCCATTTGCATGGGTGCCGTGAAGTTTGCCACCTCTATTTTAGGAGCCCAAAGTTAGCTTTGGAGAAGTTTTTCATGGTGATTACCTTTGCAGGTGGGGGGGTGGGAGGGATGTGGATTTCCAAGGTGATTAGTTTGTGGTCCGATCTAACCAGGGTGGAGCTGACTAATGGTGTAGAGCAATGGTCACCCATGTTAGTAATGACCAGGTCAAGGATGTTGCTACCTCTAGTGGGGGTAAGAACGAGCTGGTCCAGGTCATTGGAATTAATGAATTCCAGGAAACACTGGGCAAGTGTATTGGTACATGAGTAGTTTTCCCAGTTAATGGAGGAGCAGTTGAAGTCACCCAGTATGAAAGTGTTAGGTTGGACCCTAATATTCTCCAGGGTGCTTAGGAATATGGAGTGTGAGTCTTGGGACATGGGTGGGAATCTATAGCAGGCTACGACCTGAATCTCTGTATTACCCAATGTTAGTTGCACCTGAAGTATCTCAGATGCGTTATATTGAGCTACCAGTCTGGAGGTGTGCGCATCCGTTATGAATATGGAAACACCACCTGCCTTTGGAGCTTTGGTCCAAGTTCTGGGGCTGATAGGTGTGAAATGAGTTACAGCCTGGTAGTGCAGGGGTGCTTTCTGCTGCCTTAAACCAGATCTCTGTTATGGCACAAATGTCAATGTTCTCATGGTCAAGACTATCTTTTCTCCATCCTTCTCCTCTACCTGCTGCAAGGGGGGAGAGGATTTATAACCATTTACCCTTCTCCCTCATTACTGAGTTCAAGTCCAGGCATCATCCTTGTCTTGTGATTTTTCTTACTTCCTACTTGGACATCACAGTAAGAGGAGGTGTGTCAGACACATTGACTTGTAGGAGCTCTATAGATGACCTACTCTATACTTTAGGGGGGGGGGGGTAAAAAAGAGAAGAAGATGGCCTAGACAGACATGACCTGGCAAGTGAAGATGTTCAGGGTGAAGGTAACATCAGCTCAGCCTGAGGGGAACAGTGCTCACCTCTGAAAGTTTAGACGGACATGAGATCTCAGCCTGTTAATAATTCAATAATGTGACTGCTCCAACAATAACTACACTTAGACATCTACAGTTGTGTTAAGTTGATAACAAAACAATATTTTGTCCCACCAGGGACCTTACAGAAAGTAATAATATTTGCTAAAGGGACACTTACTCTTTATGAATTATTTTGGGGTGGTGATAATAATAATTTAGGAACATGTCATTAGTTTCCACAGTCCTAAAAGCAGTTTGCAGACCATGGCAACACTACAAAACATCAGAAAGGTTTACTTTTTACTAGTCAATCACAGACTCCCTGATTACTGAGTCTGTGTTCTGATGGTCTTTGACTTCAGAAGAAATGAACGATTGATGTGAAGCATAGAAAGATTTAGTTGTGTTAAGTTGGTACTCTAGTTGTCTGTGGACATCCAAGGTATGAAGTATCTTTTCTCCCTCATTTTTACGTTTAGGAAAGAATATGGGGAGATGGATAGTTAGGCTTAAAGTTAACTTGGATACAACTTTAGGCATAAAATAATGATTAGTTCTCAAAGAAACCCTGTCCCTATGGAAAATGAGATAGGGCTGACCCACCATAAGAGCTTGCAACTCAAATGCCCTTCTTGCAGAGGTCGCAGCAATCAGTAAAACTGTTTTCCATGTTAAGAACCTCAAGTCAGCTAGGTTAGCTGGTTTATGCAGTAAGTTATTATGAAACTACTCAAAACTTAATCTGATCAAAATGTGATTATACTAGCTATGTTATGGGTCGTTCTGCCACTTCCATTTGTTTAAACATTTTAAATATATGTTTTTGAGTAGTGTTATGCCTCAATTCAATTGAAAGTGAGTCAGAATTAAGCTATTGGGTATACAGGTTTTATGCTAATTAACTTTTCAGATTTTTGGCCAGATGTACTACTTTTGAAGAGGGTTTTTCCAGATTTTTGCTATATACTGTTTGAGAGGTATAATATATTTATTTTAAATTAAAATATTTATTTACTTAAAGTAAATAATTATACATCCCTTAGTGATCCTGTGGAAAGCACCACAGCTTTTCCATTACCTTTCCATGAATCTTGGGAACACAATGAGCTGAAATCCTACATATATTAAAATAGTACAGTAGAAAGTTACTGACTGTTTGTCTGCTTGTTTAGAAGTGCAGCACTGAGTCAGAACAACATAAACTATGTTTTATCCTGTCAGGCAACCAGATATAAATACTGAAATAAGAGCCACATCCATCATTGCATAAGAGGGGCTGCAGGCTGGCTATGGGTAAAAGAAGCATATCACCAGCTGTGAGGGAAAAGTATTATTATTATTATTATTATTATTATTATTATTATTATTATTATTATTACAGGCAAACAGATATATTATTGAACTGAGGAAGTACAGTTGAGTAAGTAAACTTACCATACCAGTAGATGTTCAAATTATCACTGCTGTAGTAGTCTAAGATATATGAGTTTATATCCTGCAAGGATATAACAGCCAGATAGCTTCTAAAACTTCAGGGCATCTGCCATACACCCAAACCATTAGTCAGCTAAAGCTTACTGAAAAGACAGGTTTGGGTGCCAAGCCCTTCAGAGGTTTCATGGTAACCAAGTGAGGGAGGCTGAGCCCTCAAAAGACAATGTTACGAATGACAAAAACATAAAACTCTACACACTAGCAAAAATAATACACCAAGAAACAAAAGGGAGGGAGGAAGTGATTACTGCTACAGTGATCGTTTGAGCATCTTTTATCATGATAAACTTACTAACACAACTGTACTATGTTCTTCATATTGATCATTGCTGCAGTAGCAGCTATATGGGTAAATTGCTAAAACTTACATATTTTGGGTGGTGGGGTGCGGGAGCCCCTGGAGAACAGCACAGGCAAAACATGATTTATACCTAGAGAAGAATCAAGCTTACAGTGCTTCATAAAAGTATGTACAGGGGACCATATAGATGCTTCTAGAACGCTTGTAGAATCCAAACTCTCCAAAAGCCATAGATGAAGCCAAGGCCCTGGCAGAGTAGTCTTAACCTGCCTGGAATAGTTTTGCTTTGGTGAGTGTAACAGAACGTAATAGCCTTAGGACAACTGTTTGTAAGTCTTCTTACCTTCACAAGAAATGAAGAATTGCACTAAAGAACTGAAAGATTTAGTTGTGTCAGGTTAGTACTTGATTTGCCTGTGGACATCCAAGGTATGGAGTATCCCTTTCCCTCATTTTTGGTTCAGGAAAGAAAATAGGGAGATGGATAGCTTGGCTTAAAATAAACTCAAATACCACTTAGGCATAAAAGAAGGATTAGTTCTCAAAGAAATCCTGCCACTGTGGAAAATGAGAAAAGGTTGACCCACCATAAGGGCTTGCAACTCAGATGTCCTTCTTGTAGAGGTCAGAGCAAACAGTAAAACTGTTTTTCATATTAAGAATGTCAAGTCAGCCAGATTAGCTGGTTCACATAGAGCAAGTGTTAGCTTTTCTAACAGAAAATTAAGATCCCAAGGAGGGGTCATCCATTTTCTTCAAGGTCTCTTATGCAAAACTCATTTCAAAAACATTTTAGCATGAGAATGTATTGAAAGATGAGGATCCATGGGTAGACATGCTGAAATGGTGAATAAATGAACTTTGATAGAGGAGTAAAAAAGGCCATAGGATAGTAAGTCATGCAAATATTGTAAACCAGAGAACAACTAGTCCTGAATGGGTGCTAGTTATGTTGTTGGCAGCAACTACAAAACCTTTCCCCTTTGCTAATGTATGATTTTCTAGTAGCAAGTTTTTTACCTCAATTAGCACCTGTTATACATCCTCAGTAAAAAGTTAACTAAAGGGAATTGAGAGCCTTTCATCCAGGCAATCAACTGAAGTTGACTGAGGTTGAGTGTATCAAATATCCCTGATCTTGTGTGAGTTGATTCAGTCTATAAGGAAGCTTGTGCTAATCGCCCCTGGCCATTTTCAAAAGAAGGGAGAACTATTGTTGCCTGGGCCAGAAGGGAGTCACCACAATAATCTTGGGGGATTCCTTCTGAATATTCAGAACTATTCTGGATATCAGTGAAAAGGGTAGAAAATCATACAGGAACATTCCTATCCAAGGAAAAGAAAAGGCATCTGTCTTCCAGACCTTCTTGCATCATGCATGGAGTCCTGGAGCAGAATCTTGCCAGTTGATTTTTCAGAGAGGAGGCAAATAGATCTACTTAAGGAACTCCTCATATATGAATCAAATCTTTGAACACCACCTGATCTAGTTTCCATTTGTGAGAATTTGCCCTTGTCCTGCTCATCTTTTCTGTCACTTGTTTTTTGCTATGACAGAATGTAGTATGCACGTAGAACGAGATTGTGCTGTGAAGCCATATCCTAAGCTAACATGGCTAGTTTGTAAAGAGGGTATGACCTGGTTCCCTCTTGCTTGTTGATGTACCATGTGACTGTGGTAC
Organism: Protopterus annectens; assembly: GCF_019279795.1. Taxonomy (NCBI): domain Eukaryota; kingdom Metazoa; phylum Chordata; order Ceratodontiformes; family Protopteridae; genus Protopterus; species Protopterus annectens. The sequence continues at coordinate 653,036,772 of NC_056736.1, forward strand.
TGTCTGTAACAACTTGAAGAGATTGTGGGGACCAAAGATGATTCAAAGAGTTAAATGCCTTGATCACGGCAAACATTTCTATTATATTTATGTGCTTGCATCTGTCCTTAGTGTCCCCCCGCACCTTGCACTTTTATCCTTCCTGAAAATGCTCCTCAAGCAAAGTCCAAAGCTTCTGTGGTGACCGACTGCTTTGGAACAGGGAAGGAGAAGAGGGACCTGGATTTAAGGATATTTGCTTTCTCCACCAAACAGTTTCCCTTCTGACAACCCCCAGCACTGGGATTTGAATGGACAAAGGGTGTTGGTTCTGGGGCTAAAAAGAATTAAGATACTGTTCTATTCTTCTCATGTGGAGTCTTGAGACATAGATGTCATGAGATCCAAAATCCTGAGTTATTGCCCTGTTAGTGACAGAAGTCTGAGTGAAAAACCTTAAAAATAGATCTAGATATAGATCTATTTTTTTAATGTGGAAGAAATGTTCTCTGAACAAAGATATCTAGCTAACATCCCAGGAACACAATCCTGTGTGAAGGAGTCTAAAAAGACTTTTGAATTTTCTCTTGGACTCTCAGCTTGTGTAAGAAATCTCTTACCCATGTGAGTGATTCCTGGCACTTTGATAAGGCTCTGCAAAATTAAGTAAGTAAATAAAATATGGACAAATGTGGATACCCTGTAGCCTGCACTGAGCTCTAACTGGAGTTAGACACTTTGTGAGCACTGCTAGTGCAGTGAACAGTTCAAAGGGTAAGGATGAGAACTGTTAATGTGATTCAGAAACACAAAACCTTAGGTAACACCTGAAGTCTGGATGCATAGGGATGTGATGATAAGCACCTTTTAAATCTAGAGTTACTAGGAAATTTGAATGAAGAATAAGAGGTAACACAATATGAAGTGATAGCTTTTTGAACTTGAGCACTACTGCAACCATGTTTAGGAAAGAAAGATCCAGCACCGGTCTCTCTTCTTTCTTTAGGTCTAAAATCATCCTTTAATGAAAAAACTTTCCACCTGGGAAGGAGGAACTGGTTCTATCACTCCCTAGGTCAACATTTTATTTATTTTTACTTTTTCAGCAGAGGCCCGGGGAGCAAAGCTCCACAAAGAAAAATTACAGACACATTTAATTATTTAGACATGATCAGTATACACACAAATTACAGGAGACATGTTTTTACAGTGGTATGTGGCACATAAACAGTTACAGTGGAGAGAACAAACAAAAAATATTAATTTTAAAAATAAAGGTAATTAATAGATTTGTGGTATACAGCTGAAATTTGGAACATAGGTAGAATACATACATAGTACACAGGTACAGTACATACATTGTAGATTAGCCAGTGTTTGTGAGTAAGATTGAAAACTATTATCAAGTGCTCTAGATTTTGTATGTATGTGTTATCCGCTTTCACTAGCCTGGGGAGCAATCATGGCACTGCCAACTTTCCTTAAGATGTTGCCTGATGAGGTCTTTAAAGGAGGCTTTGGATGATGTGTTTTAAATTCTTGTAGGGACAGAGTTCCATTTTTTAGCCACTGAACTACTATATAGTGCATCTCCAAAGCCATTGTAGCTGTTGGTGACTTCTAGTAGTAGTTTGCTTGATGATCTAAGAGGCCTTTTGGCTGAGTGATGTTGTACTAGGTTTTTGAGGGCAGGACAATTATTGGGGAGGTAATAGATAGAATGACAGAGGCAGAGCTGATTGTAGGTTAGGAGGTTGGGCAGTTGAAGCCAGTGGAGCTGTCTCAAAGCAGTACAGTGATGAGTTCTATATGAGCAATTTGCAGCAAAGCGGGCAATTCTGTTATAGCAGGCTTCCATTTTGCTTAGTTCAGTTTTGTTGAGATTAGTCAGAATGGGAGATGCATATAGTAGGGTGGATAGAAGTTGGGAGCGAGCAATGGCTGATCTTGTGTTGTTGGTAAGAAATGGTTTGATATGGTAGAGCGACCCCAGTTTGGCATGTACTTTTTTAATAGTTAAGTTGAGATGACTGTCAAATTTTAGGTGGGAGTCTATGGTTATTCCCAATAGCTTAGCCTGTATCACTGGAGCAATTGGAGTAGCATTAGTGGAGTAGATAGTGAATTGACTGTTAGTGTTTTAGTTAGAACTGGTTATAATCATAAACTAAGTTTTCTTTGGATTGAGGATAAGTTGGGCTTTGGTAAGGTAGTTTTCAACGTCAGAGAATGCTAGTTGAGTTGTTTGCAGGAGGGTGGGAATGTTTTGTGCAGCACAGATTAAGGTAGTGTCATCTTGCATACTGAATTATAGATGCATGCTGTGTGGAGGTATGGAGGTCATTTGTGAAGACTGTGAATAGTAGTGGTCCTAAGATAGAACCCTGTGGGACTCCTATAGTTATGGGCAGCTGAGGAGAGAGAGAATTTTCCCATTTCACATCTTGGTACCTGTCAGTTAAATAGCTTTGGAACCAGGTAAGAGTGGAATTTGATAGATGATATTGGTTTAGTTTGTTTAGCAGGATCTGGTGTGAGACTGTGTCAAATGCTTTGGACATATCCAAAAAAAGAGTTGACACTTGTAGGCCTTCATTTTTGAGATGGTTTACTGTGTCTGTGAAGCAGAGGAGGGCTGTAGTGGTACTATGGGCAGGTCTGAAACCATACTGAGTAGGTGACAGGATGTTGCTGTCTAGGAGATAGTTTAGCATCTGGGTATGGATGCATTTTTCTAGGATTTTGGCCAGGGTGGAGAGTAAAGCAATGGGTCTGTAGTTATTAAGTTCAGTGGAGGTCCCGCCTTTATGTATGGGTGTAACATAGGATATTTTCCAGAGTTTGGGCACATAGTTTTCAACAATTGATCTGTTTATGAGAGTGGAGACTGGGATAGCAATAGCATCTGCTGTGAGTTTCAAGAAATAGCTGGGGAGCAGGTCGGCTGCTGTTGATGAGGTTTTAGTTTGGAGAGCATGCTTTTGATTGAAGTGGTGGAAACTGTTTTGAGGGTAAAGCTTGTATTAGTGTTATTTGTGTTGGGGGGGATAGTGAGGAAGGAACTGTCTTGTGATACTAAGGATAGAATTGAGTTCACAAAGTGGGAGGTGAATTGTGTTTTGATGGGAACTTTAGTGTCAGGGGTGGTTGGTTTGGGGGTAGCCTTTTGGGTGGATTTTAGTAGCTGGTTTACATTTTTCCAAAAGTTTTGCGGGTTGTGTTGGTATTTAGTTTGTAATGTTGTGTAGTAGGATTTTTTGTCCAGCCTAATGCATTTATTTGCACTATTGCGCAGTTCTTGATAGTTAGGCTTTGTGTTTCTTTGTTTTTTTGATAGTAAAGCCAGGCAGTGTCTCTGGACTTGAGGATTTGTTTGGTTTCTTTACTGAGCCAGGGGTTTGCAGATGTTCTAACCTTGATTTTGCGCAATGGAGCGACAGTGTCTAGGTGTTGTAGAAATGTTTTGTTGAAATATGCTACAGCCTGGTCAAGTGGGAGGGTTTTTAGGGGGGTCCAGTCACAGTTACAGAGTAAAGTGTTGAGGACCTCAGGAGAGAATTTTTTTGTGTTTCTAGTGGATATATAGTCAGTGGTTTTGCATATGCTTGTTCTACTACGTATAAAGTATATCATGTTGTGGTCAATTAAGGTGTCTGTGAGACTGCCTGTGTGAGGATATAATGTGAGTTTGTTAGTTAGGACCCAGTCAAGGATGGATTCCCTTTTAGATTTTTTATCACATCTAGTTGGAGTTTGGACTAGCTGCTGGTAGCCATGGAGATTTATTAGATTACTTGGTGGTTCTGATATACAGGTGAACCAATCTAGGTTGAAGTCCCCCAGAATAAGGGTTTCTTGTGAGTATATGGAAGAACACCAGGATAAGAAGTCTTCAAGGCTAGCAGGTGTATTACCAGGTGGAATATAGATCACAATTGTGGTGATGACCTTTTTAGGGTGAAGTTGAAGTTGTGAGATAAGTATGTCCCAATTATTGGGACATGTGATGAAGGACAGATAGAAATAAAAGAGTGTGGTCCAGTGGATGAGTGATCACCCCCTGGAAAGGAGGAATTTACTCCCACTGGGATCTGAAACCTTCATGAATGTTCTTCAGGGCTTTCTTGTCTTAAACTATTTGTTGAAAGTGAGAAAAGTGGAGATTCAGACTTTCTGGAAGGGAGAAGGGACTGGCAGGGTTGGGGGGATGGTGGTACAAGGTCCCTTAAATAGTCATTCTGATTTGTTGGATTGTCCTTGGTTTTGGGGGATTCCTGAATTCAGTTTGGTAACCCCTTGCCATTTCTTTTTAAAATGTGTGTTTACCTGCGTTTTGTTGAGACTGCTTATTTTTTGACAAAATTGGATGAGGCGTTAGAGAATCCCTTAGAAAATTTGAAAAAGTAGGGCTGAAAAATCTTGCAGATTCCCTGGATCATCTTACTCCTCTCATACTTTTTCATCACCTCTATAGCAGAGGGGGCAAAAACCAAGTCTCTGCCCAAAGGATAATTTATAATCTCATTTTTAATATCATGTGGGAGGTTCTAAAAATTGCAGCCAAACATCTTTAACGTAGTACCAGTGACCAAAGACCTTGAAGAAGTATCAACCGAATCATACACACACTGCAAACAATGAGCCGTGCCTTGTACTTCAGAAGAAACAAGAATAATAATTAGATTTTTCCTCACAAGATGAAACTGCAGACAAAACATCCCTCATACTTTCACAATTAATCAGAACAAACCTTAACATATTAGCTTCAGTGTTGTAGAAGTATATACTTTTTCCCCAGATTTATTAATAATCTTCCCATCCTCTTGAGAAAGAGTAGGACTGGAATTAACTAAGTGCTTAGCAGCTGTGGGATCAGCTAAAGCTATAGCTGCTGGTCAGGTCTGAGAATATTGTATAAAAATGTAAAAGACTGAGAAACTTTATATGTCTGCCTTTTTTGGGGGAGCAGTTGGCTGACTATCAGGTAAATTGCAGGCAGTAACACGCACATTCTCCAAAGCGACGGAACTGGAGCAATAGGTGAAGGCTCTGTAAATTCCTTATGCAACAGCTAAAAGAATTTTTCTGAGGGACTGAGAAACCTTAGTATTCTCCCATTGAAAGCACTAAGACATTCTGGAAAAAGTCTCAGAGAAAGAGAAACCTCACAGGGAGAATCAGAAACTGAGCTGTCCTCCAAGTCTGCAACAGAAATCTGAGGAAGAAAACCCTGGGTCTGTTCCTTCTTCTTCCTGTTCAGATTAAGAATCCTGAATCTCATTAGGAAAGCAGTTATCACTGTTTCTTTTACCAGAAACTGTAAATTATTTAAAGAGGATTTAATGCAGGTTTATTTTTCTGTTTCTTTTTGACAGAAAAATGGGACCAACAGTGTTATTAATGGCAGCACATTCTGACAAAACAGGGAAGCCTTCCCTTTTCCCTCGCCCCATTCTGACAAAAGTCTCTCTCCATTGCCCACTAAGAGGATGTCAACAACTGCAGAGGATGTGGCTAGCCCCTGGTCCACAGTGGGATCCTGGGTAAAAGATGAGTGGTCTGATGTACTACTAATGACCACAGCAGAGTCACTCACCTGCAGTTAAGGCAAATTTCTAGCCTGCTGTGATGGCAAAGGCTGTAACTTTCTCTTTTTCTGGCTATAAGAAGGCTTGACCATGGGACTGGCAGTTCCACAGTCAAGCCGAAAATGGTGCCTCTTTCCTGGGGAAAACATGCAGCAAAAGCCAGTAAAAAATAAAGTCTCTAAAAGTCACTTTTTCACAGAAAAACACAGTAAAAAGCACATTAAAACATTTTTCAATCCCCAAAAACTAAAACGCATTTTATCCACAGTAAAAAATGTTTTTAATACTTTAAACAATTTTTAAACTGACAGGGAAAAAGTGTTCCCTTTTAAAAGTACAATACAGTCTTGTGGCAGTCCATATAACACAAACTCCTAGCTTTAAATTAACTTTCCTGAAGAGGAAAGTGCTATAAAATAAACTATTTTTACAAAAGGAAGGTATTTTCCCCTGAAAGTAGCTTATCTGACCAGCAAAGGAACAGCACAAGCCAGCTGTCAATCTTCAAAAGCCTGAGAATCATAATCTTTTGCAGCAAGAAAGCTGTGAAGGGTTGGACACCCAAACCTGTCTTTTTATTCAGCTCAGTTCAAGCTGACTAATGGTTTGATCTTGTGCAAGCTGCCCCGAAGGTTTGGAAGCTGGCCTGCTGTTGTATCATGGCATGATGTAACTCACATTGCTTCGGGTACTGTAGCAGTGATTAGTATGAAGAACACGCAGTCACTAAGTAAGGAGGGGTGGCCGAGCTGACCTTGAATGAAAGAAATGCTGTTCATGACGGAAGTTTTATTATTCTCATTACTACTACTGCTATATTTATTATTCTAGCAGCCAACCATATAGTATTGAATTAATAGTTGCAGTCATAAAAATGGGAATATGGGTGATCTGTGCACAAAAGTAATACATCTTTTGCTCTGTTTAAAGTCTTACTTCATTTGTGTGAATTAAGATGCACGGTTAATTGTCTTGCTGTTTGCGTGGGAAACAAAAGTTGAAATTGCCGCTGACTTTGCTTCTCTATATTTATGGTGTAGTCATCATAAAATCATCTGTGGGCTTCTGGTAACTTTTTGAAGATTGATGTCACCGAGCAAGTGAGGGGGTATGACTGTGGGTGTAAGCTAATTGCCGTCTTGTTGTTTGATTATTTTAAAGTCTGGCTTTTCAGGACTAGTGTGCATTACATTGAATACGATGAAACATTTATTTTTTTCTGGCAACTGTTCATGTAAAACAAAGTTAAAACTGTCCATAATTTCACAAATGCCCCTGACTTTACCACATGTATTTTGGTCTGTACCACGCATAATTTGTGGTATTCTGGCAATCACTGAGGGTTACAATCACTAAATAAGTGAGTAGGTAGCTGATTGTGAAAAGTAATTTACCCTGTAATTGTTTACTCAGTTTAAAGTGTGTTTTTACAAGTGTGAATTAGTATAGTTATTCTTTTGCTAATATTTATGTGAAACAAAGTTGAAACGGTGCCTGATTTTCCAGAATGTCTTTGACTTTACCATGTTATTGTTGTGGCAAGTCATTATGGATAGCAGTCATGGAATAAGAGGGGGGCTAACTGTACATGATAGCAATTTACCCACTTGTCATTCATTCATTTTAAAGTCCAAGTCCAGTTTTACAGGACTAGTGTGCATTCAATGAATTGCATTGTAATATGTATTTTTGATTACTTTTTATATGAAGCAGAGTTAAAACTGCCCCAATTTCACAAAATGTCCCTGACTTAGCTTTGTAGTTTGGCCTGTTCCTCATAAAATATTTGGTTTTCAGACCAATCACTAAGTATTGCAGCCACTAAGTGATGACAGACATTTCACTTTTAAGACTTTTATATCATTTGGAAAATGCATGCCTGTGCAAAATTGTCATTCTAGCAATTTTCTAAGTATACAAGAGCAATATATGTCCCTAATTTTGTGGCTTTCTCCCTTATTCTTTCAATAAGAGTAGCAGAGATTCTTACCACTGTCAGATGAGGTGTACAGAACAAAGTGGGTATAGCTGGGTGTGTATGATGGCTGTTTGTGGATAATGGTAACTTACCTTCTGATAATTCACTCAGTTAACTTTTCTAGCTTTGGAGGACTAATGTCCATTTGTGAGAGATTAGTTTGAATATTTATGGCTACTGATCATGTCAAAGTTGAAATTACACGGCTCTAAATTGTGCCTGACTTTGCAGAATGCATCTGATTTTGCATCGTATGTTTGGTCAGTTTCTCATAAAATTTGTGGCTTCTGACAAATAATTTTGGATTGCAGACTCTTAAGTAATGACAGACATTTGACTTTCAGACTTCATATTTTTCTGAAAAATACATTGTGCGAAAATAAAAAGTCGTGTACTTACCATAATGTTCCATCTGTGTTGTCCATTTTCCTTCTTCCTCAACTGTTGTGTACAGCTCTGATCCTTAGCTCTGACTCCGCTTCTTCCAGATTGTAGAATACTTGACATCTCGAGCTCCTCTCTTTATCCGTAATGCCCCACCACCAACCTAACATACCTCAGATCTAGTTTGCTGCTCATAAGACTAACAGAACAGTGGAAAATAAGAAAAGGATGGAAGGTGAAGCTCAAACAAGAAACAGAGGTTCCTCCAACACTCTTCAATCTCTCCAGGAGCAAAGCAAGGAGAGAGTAGGTGGGTGGGACATTGAGGAGAATAAAAATGGACAACACAGATGGAATGTTATGGTGAGTAAATAACTTTTTATAGGTTCATAGGTGTGTACCAGGCTAATGGCCCTGGAGCCTTTACAAGCCTAGGATTATCTTTGCATCATACCACCCGACATTAGTTCCCAGTGCCTCTGTCAAGTAGAACCACTGGAGTGATCCCTGTGGTGAATTTTCTATTTCCCATCCACTCGTCAAGATTTCTCTTAAAGAGGGCCAGTGAGGTGCTCTGTTTGACATGTATGGGAAGTCTATTCCATAGCATGAGCAGTCTGTGGATTATGAACCTGTCCCTCTGGCATGTCCTGTTGATTGTGGTAATGAGGTTGAGGTCTCTGGAGCATGTAGTGTGGAGGGATTGAGATTTCTTTAGATGTAGCATTTCTAACAGAGCTTGGTCAGACATGGCTTTGTAAGTCAAGTGCAGAGATTGTCTCTAAGTAGGTGATATGAGATAGAGAATAGTTGGAGGTTTCTGAGTCTACCCATATAAGACAACTGTTTAAGGCCTAAGATCATCTTTGTGAGGTACTTTTGTGACCTCTCTAGTTGTTGCAGATGTCTAGTGAGGCACATGCCAAATGGGGCATTGTACTCGATGATTGGCCTAATAAGGGAAGAGTAGAGGGAGACAATGACCTCTTTCTTCCTGGATGCAAAACCCTTAGTAATGAGATGTGCCACATAGAAGGACTTTCTGACCACAGTGGCAATGTGGTAGTCAAAAGAGAGGTTGCTGTCAACCTGTGTTCCCAGATCTCTTATAATGCTTTCTGTGTTCAGTGGACTACCATCAATGTGGTAATTCATGGGAACTGAGTTTTTTCCCAAAGGGGGTGATGACACATTTTTTGGCATTGAGCTTAAGGCCATGGTTCTGACACCAGTGACTGGTCTCAGTGAGACTTTTCTGCAGGATGTCAACATCACTTGGGGAGTTAATAATAGCTCCCAACTTGCAATCGTCTGTGAACTTTGTCAGCCAGAGTCCCTTCATGTTGGCTTGGACTTCAGAGAAGTAGATACCAAACAGGACAGGACCCAAGACCGAACCCTGTGGGACTCCACTCGTGACTGGTTGGCAGTCTGACTTGGAGTCATCTACTTTCACACTGAGGGTTCTATCTGTGAGCCAGCCAGTTTGCAACCCACCTAGTGATAGAGGGGTTGATGCCTAGCTTAGTGAGATTTTCTATGGGGAATGGTATCAAAGGCCTTGGCCAGATCAAGGTAGGCTGTATGAACCACCTTGATGTTATTTTCATTCATTCCTCAACTGATAGGACAGAGCACCCAGCTACCTAAAACCTCAGGAGGACTCTAAGGAAGGATATTTTGGAGCACCACTGAGCCAAATGTTGCTCTTGCCCTAGAGATAAGATCCAATAAGTAATGAGCAATAAAGGTATCATGATTAACCCATGTTGCAGCAGCACAAATATCACCCAAAGACATTCTGGACAGAAAGGCTGATGAAGTTGCCATAGACCTGGTGGAGTGGCTTCAGGGTGTTTTTGGCAAAGGTAAGCCCATTTTTTGATAAACACAAAGGAAATACAATCAGTTAACCATTTGGCCAGAATAACTCAATAAACTGGTTTGCCTAGTTTTGAATCAGAAAAAGAAACAAACAATTGCTTGGACTTTCTCAGGTCTTTGGTTCTGTAAAGGTAGAAATGTAATTGTCTGTGCACATCTATGAAGTGTAACAAATACTTGCCTTTGTTCGAAAAATTGGGAAAGAACACTGGGAGATTAATAACCTGATTAATATTAGACTCCGATACATCCTTTGACAAAAAGGAAGGATTGGTCTGTAGAGAGATCTTATCTTTGTGAAAAATTAAATAAGGAGGCTTAGAAGACAATGCTTGAAGTTCAGACACTCTCCTGGCAGATGTAATAGCAACTAAGAAAACATTTTTCCACGTCAAAAACTTTAGATCAGATTTAGCCAAAGGTTCAAAGAGAGACTGAGTCTAGGCATGAAGTATGATGTTTAAGTCCCAAGGCGGGGTAGGATCCTTTAAAGGAGGTCTAAGTAAAAAATTTCTCTTACAAAAGCTTTGCAGATCTTGGAGGAAGCTAAAGTATAATTATTTACTCTGATATGAACATTGGAAATGGCTTCTAATTGTACTGTAATAGCTGAGAAACTAGGACCCTCATTGAAAATTGTCACTAAAAAGTCAAGGACTTTTAAAACTGGAACTGAAAAGGGATCTAAGTTTTTGCCAAGGGCCCAAAGAGCAAATATTTTTTTGATTACTCTTCTAAATCTTTCAAATGGAAGCTTTATGGGGGAAAATAATAAAATATGATGGCTGGGAGAAGAGACCCTGGGCTGTCTAGCCATTAATGGAACTGGAAAAACAATGCGGTTAGCTTGAGACCTGCCACATCTAAGTGAGTCATGCCTGTTGGATGAGATGGAAGATCTGGAGTCAGATCCAGAATCCAAGAGGGATGAAGAAGATGAGGCCAAAGGAAGGGAAACCAAATCTGATGAGGCCAGTAAGGGGCAGTCAGGATAACTGTGCTCTTCAGCTGGGATGCTTTCTTTAGAAATATGGGAATGAGGGGTAACAAGAAATAACAGTAAAGGAGACCAGGGGCTAAGTGTGAAGTACAGCACCTCCTGGTGACTTCCCCGGTGGGGGGATCAGAGCAAAGAACCTGCTACATTTATTTCTGAGGACAGAGACAAAAAGACTGTAACATGGCTGGCCCCAATGATGGACAATTATCTCCACTGTTGACATTGAGAGATCACTCATGACGTATAAAAATGGACCTGCCTAACATGTTTGCAATCATGTAGGATTTCCCTGGGATGTCCATTGCTATCAGAAAGCGATTGGAAAAGATCATCCATTGCCATACTCTCATAGCTTTTCATCAAAAAATGTAAGATTTGGTTCCCCCTCTTTGTTGATGTACCAGACTACGGACATATTGTTCATCTGAGTTGTAGTAGTCTTGACTGGGGGAGTGTCTGTAAAAGTCTACAATTCTATGAGGAGAGCTGTCATCTCCAGGACATTGATATGCATCTTGGCCTCTTTGAGAGACCATGTGCCTTGGACCATCCTTCCCAGGAAATGCTCTCCCCACCCGAGCTGAGAGGTGTCCATGGTCACTGTGGTCTTGGGTTGAGGGAGAACAAAAGAAGAATCTTTGTGAAGTTGATTGGAGTGGATCCACCATATAAGGTAATTATTGAAAGTTTGAATAATTTGGACTGGCCTGGATAATGGGTGCTGAAGAATAGACCATTTCGTAGTGAGTGTACATTAAAGGATTCACATATGGAAGCTAGCCAGTGGTACAAGGGTGACTGCCACTGCCATGGATCCCAAGACTTGAAGTATCAGATGTGCTGGAAAAGAAGAATTTTGAATTATGTTTTTGACCTGGACTGAATTATTTGTATTTGAGAATGAGGAAGAGAATCTTTTTGGCTGGCAGTATCGAGATTAGTACTGATGAATTCCAATCTGTGAGTTGGAGTGAGTTGACATTTGTTGTAACTGACAGATATCCCCAGATGGGAGCATACCAAGAGTAAATAGCCCCTTGCTTGACTCAGTTGATGCCTGGTTGGAGCAGTCAGGAGCCAGTTGTCCAGATATGGAAACACTTGGAATCCCAGTAGGCTTGGAAGAGCTGCTACAACTGCTATGTATTTGGTGAACACCCTTGGGGCTGTGTTGAGATTAAAGGGCAATGCTCTAAACTGGTAATGACTGGCTCCCAGCCAGAAGTGTAGGTATCTTCTGGAGCACCTGTTCATTTTGATGTGATAGTACACATCTTGAAGATATACAGAGCACATCCATTCATCCTTTTTCAAAAATGGCAGAATGGACTGAACTGTGCTCATCCAGAACTTTGTATACCGAACAGATTGATTTAATCTGCTGAGATCATAAATTGGTCTCAAGCCCCCTGTCTTTTTTGACACAAAAAAAAATCTTGAATAAGTTCTGGATTCTCTCTCTGGTCTGGGGGGACCTCTTGGATGACTCTTATTTCTAGCAGCTTGTTTATCTCTAGAGAAGCTGTTCCCTCTGACTGGGTGGAACATTGGGAATTTTCTTTTGAACTGCTGGAGGGTAGATTTGGAAAGTGGTGCAGTATAACCTCTGGATGTAATCCTCCACATCCATAAGTCTTTTGTGATGTCTACCCAGGCTATCTGGTGCAGGGATAGATGCCCCCGACTGCCTTCAGAGATGGACAGTCAGGCTTCTGTTCAGGAGCGCTGGTAGGATCTGTTGGAGAAAGAATTTCTAGATCCCTGGTTATGCAGACCACCTCTGCCACAGGGACAGTGTTTTCCATTTGAGTTCCCCCTTTACCCCTGGTGGAACTATCTCCCCACATGGATCTTGAAAGGGACCCTTGGAGCTTTTGAACTGCATCTTTCTACCAACCTGTTGGTTCCTAGAAAAAGACCTTTGAGGAGTAGAAAAGCATATGCCTACAGCAGGCAGGGTCTTCCCTTCTTGTTCACACCTAGTGGGTGTGTCTTTTATCTTGGAGCCAAACAGTAAGGTTCCATCAAAAGATACATTGACAAAACACAAGTGCATCTAGACATGTCTGCTAATGGTAATGCCTGAACTCACAGCCAGTGAGGTACCTTCAGCAGCATGAGAGATAAACCTCATGGATCAATTAGCTATTGATTGAAGGGTAGCCAGTTGTGAGGAAACAGTGTTCCCTTCCTTGGAGGACATGGACCCCAAAAAAGATTTAGTAATCTCCTTGATCAATTCTCTTTGAAGTCTGGTAAAATGTGCCAAATAATTCGGTGACCTTAAAGCGAAGGTCGCTGATGCATAGACACACTTTGCAAACCTGTCCAGTGCCATAGACTCCCTGCTAGGGGAGTGGAGAGCAGAACTAGTTCCTTTCTTTTGGCTGATGCAAAAACCATGGCATCAATGGGCACTCCTTTACTTCAGTGTAGACAATCTTTTGGAGGTGCAAGGATTTTGTTTGGTCTCTTAGGAATACGCTCGACAGTGTCTGGTTCCTTCCACACCCACTGAGAGACAAAGTCTACAAGCTCATTGGCAGATGGAGTCACCAGGAGGTAGATTGGCCAGACCCAAAAGCCTCCAGAAACACTGAATCCTCTTGGGAGGGGTGATCTGGAGACCAACAACCTCTTTGTTTAAGGAGTTACAAGATGTCTCCAAAAGAGACATCATCAGATGGTGATCTAGGGGACTCTTCCCCTTCATGAAAGTCGGTGTCTTTAATGACAGACTCTTGTGGGGACTATGTGCCTCCTCTTCCATGTTCTCTTCTGAGGAACCTCTTCAGTAGGATGCTCCATGGAGGTGTTGGAAGAGACAACAATACACTGATGGATGACCTGGAGGCTGGCTCGGATCGACTGCCCCTGTGGAATAGATGAACAAGGCACAGGATGGAAAACTGAATGAGATAAAGAAGTCTGATCCAAGAGGGGTTGTCTGTTCTCTAGGCATAGGGAAGACTCTCTCCACTATCTTGAAAGCAGAGCACCTAAGGGAGCAGAAACTGAAGGATCCAACAAAAGACCCTCTCAGATCATCGGCTCCTGACATGTACCCACCTGAGGAGGGAGTCTGAACCAAGCTATTTAACACTGAGGATCCTAGGGAAAGAGATGGCTCTGACAGCTTCAGAGTCTATTCCAAAGCCCCAGAGCCAGCTTTGATGCTTTAGCTCTAAGAATCCTTTGGTTCTAAGGTACTCAGTGCCAGATGACTTAGTGCTACTATCAAAGTCGAAGAAGTAATGATCTTCAAATCCGAAAAATAATACTACAAGGATTTTGTATACAATGGTTTCAAAACCTAACCTAAGTGAACCTGCAAGCTACCCTAAAAACTACAGACCAATAACTTGCCTTCTGACAACATATAAACTATACACTGGAATTGATGTCGACAGAGTTTATAGTCATTTAGAAGAAAACTCAATTATAGCAATAGAACAAAAGGGTAAGAAAAGAAAGTCATATGGAACAAAGGATCATTTGTTGTTAAATAAAGTCATAGTTTAGAACTGTAAAAAGGGGAAGAATCAAAGTTTGACATGGATAGACTACAAAAAAGCATTTGACAGTATCCCACATTCATGAATAAAAGAGTGCTTAAAATGTATAAGATATACCCTACAGTGATAAACTACATCACAGTGACCATAAAACTGTGGCAAACCACTTTGCAGTTAAGCCAAGATAAAGGACAAATTATTATTTCAGGAATAAAAATCCAAAGGGAGATATTCCAGGGTGACTCTCTGTCACCGCTGCTCTTTTGCCTTGCCCTTAACCCATTAAACTGTCTGTTTAACAGCTTAGGTCATGGCTATAATTTGGCTCCCAGAAAGCAACAAAATGTAGACTAATCTTCTCTTTGTCGATGATTTAAAACTGTATAATTCATCAGATTAAGAACTGAAAGCACAACTGCAAGTAGTCAAAACTTTTTCACATGATATAAGAATGTCATTTGGTCTTGATAAATTTTCAAAAGCAACCTTTAAAGCAGGAAAACTGCAGCACCAGGAAAACATCAGTTTGGGACAAGACTGTGATATAAAGGAACTTGAGCAAGAGGGAGTGTATACATATTTAGGAACTGATAAAGAATCAACAATAAAACATGAACAAATGTGAATAAAGCTTAGCAAGGAATATTTTAGAAGACTTAAATTGATCCTGAAAACAGTGTTGACATCTAGGAACAAAGTTCAAGCTATAAACCAATTTGCTCTTCCTGTCCTAACTTACAGTTTTGGAGTGAATGACTGGCCCCAAAAGGTTTTGGATAGATTAGACAGGAAAACAAGAAGGATGCTTCAAGCTCATCAAATGATTTATAAAAATCAGTGCATACCAAGATTATATATTCCCTGTTCTGAAAGAGTTATGGGCCTCCTCGAAAATTATTACATGTATAGATCTGCAATCATGGGACTACATACATATACGATGACCTCACAAGACCCAAACACAGTGAAAGTTTTGAAACATGAGGAGAATAAGACTAAGATGACTTCCATGCTTAGTCTAGCAGAAGCATATCAGCATCAAGCAGGAATGGAAATCAAACCAGAAGTAGATAAAAATCAGGCAGCAACTGAATGTGTCAAAAAAAAAAAACAAAAGAAAGACTGTAAGGTGAAGGACCAGATGAGAAGGCAAGAAATGAGGAAAGTGCATAAATATAGTTGCAAATGTAGAAAACTCCTGGAACAACTTCATGTTGATCAGGATCGAATGCAGGAATGGTTAAGGAGAAGCAAATTCAAACCAAAAGATGAAAGGTTAATACAGGCGACACAAGATAGTGGATTATGTAAAAGTTGGTTTACAAAGTTCATTGAACATGTGGGAGAAACAGACAAATGTAGATTTTGTAAAACAGAATTGGAAACAGTTGCACAAATTGTTGCTGGTTGTGACATATTAATGACAGAAGGACTGTATACTGAAAGGCACTGTTGCACTGGGAACTGTGCAAACCTTAGAATACAGAAGTAGCTGAAAAACGCTGGAAACATGAGCCACAAAGCATCACAGACAGTGATGAAGTCTACATTACATGGGTTCACCCATTACCAACAGTTCAAAAGACAGACGTGAGAAAACCAGATAAATTGGTCCATGAAAAGAAGACAAAAAGTAGCACTGATCATTGAAATCACTATACCCAGTACTACAGTGTCTTATGTACAGAGTTAGAGCACAAAGTCATAAAATATCAGGATTTGCAGGCAAAAATGAGAGCAATGTGGAAGAAAGATACCCAAACAGTTCCAATACTAGTAGGAGCAATGGGTCTTATAAAAAATAATCTACATTTGTATTTATATATGTCACCAATACCTGTAACTCCACACAAATTGCAGGAGTCATTGCTGGGCACATTGTGGGTGCTGCGAAGAGCCCTTCTGGCTGACATCAAAGACTGAAACAATACTAATTTCATGAACTTTAATTATACTTTGACTTAGGAATGGGGTCCATTCCTGTCATGGTATTAGTAACCCAAAAGACTTGGAGAAATTAGAAAGGGACAACTGTGCATTTGTGTATGCGATCATTTTTTATCACATCTGGACAGTTATGCTGTATACAGTCAAGTGACTGTACATGATGGATATGGACAATGGTAGATTATTATGACAGCACATTGAATAGTCTTAAATCAGGAAGGTGACTGACCAAGTGCATGTATGCTTTTCCAAAACAAAACATTATGTGTGTGGATAAATGGCATAGTTTGAAAATCACCTGATGCCCACGTTATACATAATACACCACTGGTGTGTGTGTGTGTGTGTGTGTGTGTGCGTGTGTGTGTGTGTGTGTGTGTGTGTGTGTGTGTGTGTGTGTGTGTGTGTTTGTGTGTGTGCGCATGTGTGTGTGTGTGTGTGTGTATATATGTGTGCGTGTGTGTGTGTGTGTGTGTGTGTGTGTGTGTGTGTGTGTGTGTGTCGTGCGTGCACGCGAGCGCGTGCATGCATTGTGCTGAAGGAAGGTAATGAACATTGCCTAGAAGTACAAGGAGTTAGAATAATCAGGGCTGTCAGGGAACAATGCAGGGCGAACACAAGTACTTTTATAAATTTGCAAGTTGTATGAATTTTTAAACAATATTGTAAAGTGAGTAGCAAGACCATTTCTATATCATTAAGATTTAGCTGTTTGTGGTTGCTAGTATTCTAGCCATTAGGGTAAGGTAAAATAAATGTTTGCCCAGGAATAAGCTGCAATATTTTGACACATTTGTTTCTTAAATAAAACTGCATCTAGTGTCTGTGTAAAGGTCTACATAAACCGTTATATTTGTTTGTATGTTTACTACAGGTAAAAATATGGTTTCAAAACAGAAGAGCAAAAGAAAGGAAGATGAACAAGAAGAAATTACAACAGTCTCAATCTGGCCAAATACACAGTGGTTCAGACCAGATGAGTCCACTGTCTTCTCTGGGTTCAGTGCCTTTAGTCCCTATTAGCAATGGTGGAATCCTTGAATCCAGTTCTGGAAGTTTACAGGCACATATTCCACAATGAAGTGTAGATCACAGGAAAAAAATAAATAATGTCTACAGAGAATGGTCAGCCTTACAAGATCGCAAAGAAAAGAGGATTGTTTTCCAGCTCAAATGGATAGCAACAGAAGGTTAGAAATTCCCCAGAGGTGACTGACATTCTCAACAGATATACTATGCAGTTGCTAATATAAGCCAAAGGCTTCTCTGTTTTGGGGATAGACGGCATTAAACTGAACATACTAAATATCTTCGCTCTATGGGTGAGGTCTAGAGAATCAGAACTGGATGCAAAAGACACCCTTTATTCCAGTTCAGTATGCTTGGAAGTTCTGACTGTGTGCTTAAAATGCATCAGGAATATGGGAGCTTACTATTGTATATAACAGAATTTTTCAGGTTTTGAGTACTTAAATCTCAGGGATGATGCTGAATGTAATTATTAATGAACACCATTAGTAAAATCTATTTAAAACAAGCTAAACACAGCCAAATTCTACACGTTATATGCATTTTTCATTTTTTTAATTTGTGATATATCTGTTGACAGACTATTGCAATACTCTCTGAAAGGTTCAAAAGTTCAGCAGCCTGGTGGTTAATGTGTGATAAATGTGCTAAAGGTCTTTAACATAAACAAGGAGATATGCAGACTGACACGGACTGGCTAGATTCGATCAAAAAGAATGCACAAATACATTCTCTGGTGTTTCCCATCTGAAATACTAAGAAGTCTGTGACATCACAGAAGAAATGCATTTTCCTTATTTTAAATTTTCATCACATGTTCTTCTCTAAAAATCTTTATGGCAGCAGAGTTTCAGCTACAGTCACAAAACTGCATTGAGTTAAAGTTACAAGTTTCTTATTCATCAGGTAAAGATTCATTAATTCAAATATCTTTTTTCCAGTGTTTTGTCAAGTGATGTATACCAGTGTATTAGAAAGAAGTCCCCTGTTTATTTGTTCTGTTATGCTACATTCATTCCCACTTATAAGTAAGATAGGCTGCTGGAGTATAGGTTCATAGATTAATACTAAGCTAATTGCCCTTGCAAGCCTAGCCAATTATCTCTTGTGAGACTCAAACCCTGCACCTTGTATTTACAAGGCAAACACCTTAACCATTAGGCCACCCTTCCTCCCAGGGAGGGTGCAGAGTTTCTCTTTTTCCTTTCTGAATCACTTAAAGAACCGGAGTGCAAAAGGCTTATTATGTATGTGAACTTTATAGAACAGAACCTTTTAGCATTTGGAGTGACATTTATCAAACAATTCTGCCCTGAATGAGTGACTTCAAATGAAAGGGCCATTTATACAGTCACTAGAACCATATGTTGAAAAACAAACAGGGAAACAGACTAGCACGCATGTAAGAAAGAACCACATATTATGATCTTAGTGTTGTTCAAGATTCATTCAAAGCAAATATAAGGTGTTAAGTTGATAATTTTGCATCGTTCATTAAAACGTATTTAAAAAGCACTCAGCTCTGCCATTGTGTATGTACTATTACTCATCCTATTGTGAACTTCCCACCTCTTTGGACACAACTGGAGCACTGCCTACTCTCCTTTGCTGTAATTAGGGAATTTTCTTTGTAAAAAAAGCAGTTGTGAAGAATGCAGACAACTTAAATTATTTCATTATTAAGTTATTCGTTAGTGAAAATTAAAATACTAGCTGCTTGCATGATACTAATTTTATGCAGCTGTGTTTCGATAACATATCAATTTACTTATAGAAACTGCACTGTTGGTTTAAAGCTCATGAATGAATGGCTGGGTAAGAACACTATACTTGCTTACACAAGTTTGTCATTCTTCAAGTTCTGCCTTTAGAGTTTTTGTTGTTGTTAATGACTTACTATTTTATTTATTTTAATTTGTTTGCCTAGCTTTTACCAACCCACTTTCCACTTACCTTGTTTTATACACTATAAATATTTACATTTTTTATACTTATGCTGAATTATAGTACAGATAAAATGTATATATATTTTTGGGGTTCTTCTCTCTAAAGTTACATTTTAAAATTGTTATGCTACTGAACTACAGAACAACATATTTAAAGTTCATTTGCACACAACCATACCTGAATGCATCTAACTTAATTTTTGTTTGTGGGTGCATTTCTTTGTTTACTTCACTTTGATCCTGTTGTAAGAAACTACAGCACCAGTGCTTTTTAAGTAAAAAAAAAATATGCAGAAAAAACACCTTCACCACAGTGACATGGTTTGTATTTGATTCAGAGTTTGGAGGATGTAGCACTTGCTTACCAACGTGGTGACATCTCATCGGGGTTGGAAAAGCTGAAAAGAGATTTCTGAGAATATGAAGTCTGAACTGTAAATGCCTATTTCTGTTTTACAACTGCAGCACTCAACACATAAAAATATGAGACAAAATCAGAGATGTTTGGCATTTCATGAAAACAAGGTTTGTATGCTCGAAAAAGTATGTGCTTGTTGCATATAGGTGAACAATATGTTTCCCTGCCCTGTTCCTCCCTAAGATGATCGCTTACTTCCTCATCAGAGTAGCTTTTAAACTCGCCATATTTTCCTTTCTTTCTTTCTTCCTTTTTTTTTCCATAAACACCATGAGATAACACAAACACACACACACACACACACATAGTGGCAGTAAACGCAGCAGTAATCTATCTTCATGTCACCTAGACAATGAGCATAATGACATAATGTCACATTTACTGCATCAGAAGCTACTGACTTTTTAGATTATAATACAGAAATTAAAAAAAGATAAATGACTAAACCCTGAAGAACTGGATGGTTAAAACATGCACACCTATGACACTGTTAAGTTTAACTTAATGGCTGTGTGCACACATGATCTTTAAGAGATAATAAGCAGTATAACATTTTAAGATACTATTGCAGAGATAAAGCTTTACAGCATACATCTATAGGAAACAAGTGAAAATACACACTATATACAACTTGTATAGTTAATTCAGAGAAATAATAGGAACGCAGGGAGGCGGAGTAGAATGTGGCTCTGTAAAGACAGAGAGTGTGTCATGTGGTCTGAGTGACATGGCATTGGAGAAGCACACACACTGGGCTTATTTTAGCAGGTAGGTTTTGAGTTCATTTCTGAAAATGTGATAGTTGTTAAGTGTTAAAAACACATTTTATAATATGAGTTATGTAATACAAAGCACTCCAGAGTTTCCAGTTTAAAATTCATTTTTTTATTTGTAAATTATGCTTTACATGCTGTCCGTTTATTTATCATGTAGTTGCCCATTTGATGACTGTCTGTTCTGTTAAAATAGTAATGATAAAAGTGCATTCCTCCACTTCTGTAATTGTGACGGTTAAAAAAGAGCTGGACGGCAGTGACAGCCTTATAGGTATGCAGGCTACGTCCGCCTTACTACATACACTGAATACTTGAAATGACATGACACACGCACAAAATGTCTGCCTTCTACAGGGTGAAGAAAATGCGTTTAACAGGAGGCTTTCAGAATTCTGTAGCAGTTTGGCTTCATGGCTGCAAGGATTTTTGCTGAAGATCATTTTCTTCTTTTAAGGTCTGATTCAATTATGTCAAATACTAGTGTTGCATTTGATGTACCTTAACCCTGCAACATTTTAAGCTTTTTAAATGGTGGTCAGTAGCACACTTGCCCCCATTTAGCAGCATAAAACCTCCGAACAATGATCTTCTCTGTTTCTATCATTTGGTTAAAGAGTTTGAAAATGGCAGTTACTTCACCTCAGAGGCATTTCTGTACATAAGACCTAAGCTAGCAGTTCAGTCCTGCAAAGCTGGGTCTGTATTGATCACTTCTTCAGGAAATCACAGATGAGTAAACAACTGAAAGATAAATCACCATGGCCAGAATTAAAAGTGTGTTGTGCAACTGTGCTACAAGAAGGCTTTTCCTTCAAGGAAAAGCAAATTATGTAATTATTTTGTGGCTATTTCAGACTTTATTGACACAGGCAACAATGGCAGCAGGGCCACTGATAAGTTCTGTCTGGAACCTGGGTGTCATGCATGGTTCAGCTCTAATGTCTAACACTTGTTTTTTTTTTTTTTTTTTTTTTTGCATGATGATGTGATCAGGCATGACTGCACTTTCATAATTTCCAGTAACAGCTCTGAGAGTTCTATTCACTTTATTATACAATGACAGGTCATTAACATTCAAAAACATGCACACTGATTGGTCAGCCCAGCCAGCATGCCCATTGTAAATTGAGCATATACCAACAGAAAAAAACCTGGTTGCCCAGACTTTCTTCTATTAATATATACTAAGGCTTTCCAGTTTTCTTGAGCTAACAGGTTGAGAGGTGCATATTGAGGGCAGAGAAAATACAAGGAAAATCAGGTATGTTGTGCAAAACTAAAGAAAAGTACCTGATTTTCCTTGTATTTCTGCCCTGTATGGCTTGTACCTCTAAAATGTCTGAATTTCTTAACTCTTGAGCTACAATTTCAAGGTGAATTTCTTGGTATCCGTGTCTCAAACACATAATAAGCGGGTTATGATTGACAATCCAATCATAATCCTCTATGTTAACATTAAGGAAACGTATAGTTAGGTTATCCCTTCCCCTTTATCTTGTAGCCTATTATCTTTCTTCAATTTTCTTTTCATAACCTTTTTAACCAATAATATGAAAGCACTGACAGTGTTGTCACTAAGCTCATTTTCTATAGAAGCCATGTCTACCTGGCCACTTTCATCATCTACATCATCTGTAGCATTAGTACTGTGTGTGATTTGCTCACTTATGTCACTGTCTTCTCTCATTACATTATGCATATCTGTCTTAATCTCTGATATTTCTGCAATACTTAATGGAACCATAGTACTAATAGGTAAGGGCTGTTACTTATCTAACAATTTAATTTGACAGGAGTCAGACCACAACATGCTAAGTACTCTTGCATTTTCTACAAATATTTTACAGTTATTAATAGTATGTCCAAACTCCCTACACTGACCACTGTTTCTCTTAGGGCATGCTTGTATTAAATGCTGATGAGAGCCACATTGAAAACAAGTCTTTGGTTGTCCCTTATAATACACAAATGCACTGTAACCAGAGAGAGTAAACACACTAAAATGTCCACAAACTGTATTGCAGGCATTTTCAGTATTGTGCAGGTTTCCCAAGCACCTGTCCATATTTTTCCATCATCATACATTTTTTTCTGCTCAAACTAGAAAGGCATAATGTAGAAAAGTGAGACTGAATCTAAGCCATCTCACAGAATGGCATAATGTAGAAACGTGAGGCTGAATCTGAGACAGATCACAGAATGGCATAATGTAGGAAAGTGAGACTGAATCTGAGCCAGCTCACAGAATGATATGATGTAGGAAAGTGAGACTGAATCTGAGCCAGCTCACAGAATGGCATGATGTGAGAAAGTGAGACTGAATTTGAGCTAGCTCACAGAAGGGCATAATGTAGTAAAGTGAGACTGAATCTGAGCCAGCTCACAAAATGGCATAATGTTGTAAAGTGAGAATGAAACTGAGCCAGCTCACAGAATAGCATAGGGTAGGAAAGTGAGACTGAAACTGAGACAGCTCACAAAATAGCATCATGTGAAAAGGACTGAATATGAGCCAGCTGACAGAATGGCATAATGTAGAAAAGACTGAATCTGAGCCAGCTCACTGAATGGTATAATGTAGGAAAATGAGACTGAATCTGAGCAGGTTCGCCTCAGTAATCCTAAATTACAGAATAATATGTCTTTTTTGGCTGATACTTAAACCCTGAATGTTGCACTGTGCCCAAGGAGTACAAAGTTTCTTTAAGTCACATTTAGCCATAAAATCTGTAGCAAGTGCAAAAGTTTCAAAAGTCAAATTGTAAAATGTATCTTTACCAGCATGTATAAAAGCCTGAATTTCTTTAGCAGTAAATCCAAGAGGAGAAAAATATTGTCCCAAATTGCATACCTGTTAATTACTTCATTCATACTACAGGCAGTTTTCTTGCATGTTGTGAAATAGAAGAATCAGTAATAGAAGCTGATTTGGAAAAAGACTATTCCCAGAAGCAGCAAGCTCTTTGCCTACAGATGGAGTCAGTGTAGTGTAAACTGATCCAAAATGTAAACTATGACCTTTATCCTTTGACATAGGAAGGGAGGCTTCTCCTCCTTCTGCAGTATGCTGATCAACTATTTGACTCAAAGATGAAGCTTTGTTAGTAGCAGGTTCATTTTTTTCCAACAACTTAAGCAGGTTTTCATTTGATAACCCGTCTTCTTTCAAGTTCAGTAATTTGAACCACATCTAGAGCAGACATCTGTTCAGTAGACTCCATCCTTTCCTGCGCTGAAAAGTGACTACCCTCAAGCCTGGCACGCATAGGAAATACCAAACAGAGTAGGTGAAGTTCCCCAGTGGCTTGGCCACTTTGAGTTTTCCCTGAAAAGAGGGCACATGCCTAGTGAGACTAACATAGTTCACAAAGAATAAGTAAATATATTTTGCTTTACTGGTGAGTCTTGATGTGTTGGTGTATCCTGTTCATGAATACATCTGCTTGCAGTAACATACTTTTGTGTCCAGAAGTCTTGTTTCCATTAACAGTAATAGGTTAGGCACAGCCATTCTGGTTATCCTGTAACTAAGAGGGCATACTTTGTAACCTTAGATGTTCTTCATGTTTCACTGTTGCAGTCATCACCTGTGGGTTATCCCTGCTGTGGTAGCCCTCGACCAGCTCGAATACCAGAGTCAGTGTTTTTCTACATCAGCTGCTGTCACTTGTTGACTGATGTCAGGTCATCAGTGCTAGAAAGCAAGGCAGCCAACACCATTACATCAGTCTTTCTTGCCATGGAGCCCGTAGCAGAAGCAGTTTGCAAGTGTGCCGGTTGGTCGCTACGAGAGTTCGAATTTTCAGCTGAAAACGTCTAAAGCCAAATACCCCATTGGGGATCCTTTTTTTTTGCACTGACTGATGTCAGAAAAAGTTAACAATTGTCTCGTCTGTGGAAAACATATCCCACCCTGAGACTTCCATTCATACTGCATCACTTGTTTAGGCCCAGACCACAACATCCCCCATTGCTGGTTCTGTGCCCTCTTCAACGTGAGAACAATTCGTTGTAGAGCTCTTATTGTAGATAAGTATTTTCATCTTCCATCTTCACATTTCAAAATGGCATTCATCAGCCAGCAATCCATAGACATTCCAAAAAAACATAGAGATAGAAGTAGAAACAGACCACACAAGGCTAAGCCTTCCAACGACTCTACCAGTAAGCAGGTTGTCAGTTCTCCGGAATTCAGTGAGGCACTTTTGCAGCCCCTGATGTCCAATACGATATCTATGCAGGCCTCTACCAAGACCCTTTTGGAGTCTGGTATGCCACAGAAATCTTCTTCATCTTCTGAGCCTTTGGTTGTCTCTACCTCAGTTGGGTCCGGAGCCACAACACAGGCACTGGCTTCCGAGGAGGCCCCTCACACTATCGATTCTAGACAGAAACCGACATCATCTCATCTGACTACCTCTTCTCTCAGACTGATGGATTCTGTTAGGCCTAGAAGCCAGGCCACTCCTAGGAAAGCTACCTCTAGTCTGCGTCTTACTCCTGCTCCATCTCCCCAAGCACAAATGCTTAAGATGATGGAAGAGCTTATCTCTCTTATCAGGGGTAGTCAGGCCACATCTTCTAAAAGGAAAATACACCCTTCTCCTGAAATACTGTCAGAACAGAACTCTGAGGAATCTGATTATTCAGTTTTTGAAGAGGAACAACAGCCTTTTTCTGCTTATGAAGACTTAGATGCAGAGGAATCCATTCCCTCTGCCTCCCCACCAGAAGACCTTTCCTTTGGGGAAACCCATCACACCCTCAGGGAACATTTCCACTGGGAATCTCAGGACTTCCCTCAATCTAAGAAAAGACTAAGAGAGTTTCTAGACCTGCCCCAGCACAGACCCCTGGCCATCCCCCCTATTTTAGAAGTGGTAATGATGTTTTCTATGAATCCAGCTTAGCCCCTGATGCCCTCCCACCTGCTCCCACTAAACCTGACAGGTATTACTTAGTGCTGGATTCTCACAAATACCTGTACAGAAATCCTGCTGCAGACCTGGAGGTCATTACACATGGACCTAAAGGATCTAACGTTAGTTCTGCAAAGAATCCTATCCCTTCTGACAAGGAATCCAGAGCTCTGGACAGATGGGGTAAAAAATTATACACCTCTGCAACCTTAGCTATTAGAGCAACTCAACTGTCAGTTCTATATGTTAAAATATCAACAACACACTTTGGAACTATTAAACCAAAAGATTTCTTCCTTTCCTGACTGTGCCAATTCTAAGGAGTTAGCAGATTTACTGCACTCTACTTGTCAAGTGGCCAAATACTCTTTGCACTCTGGATATGATACACTAGAAGCCTCAAGCAGGGCAGCAGTGTCAGGATCTGTTATTAGGAGACATGCATGGCTGAAGGAACATCTTCTCCCTGATCATGTCAAGTCTAAATTATTGATGCACCCCTAGATAAGGACTGCTTGTTTGGAATTAAAGCAAAAGAAGTGCTTAAAAAGATGGAAGACAAAGCAAAGTCTACGCAAACAGTAAAAGATTTCTATCAGGTCCAACCTCCCAGGTTGTGCAGGAATTTCCCCTCTAAGCACTGGTCCTTTCCTGCAGCTAGTAGACAGGGGCAAGGTAAGCCCAGCAGGAGAGACCACCCAAGCCTTTATCCCAGGGACAGCAGAGAACCAAAGAGTGGACCTTCTCCTCTAAGGCAGGGAGTTCTAAGCAACCCTTTTATGGAAAAACTTCTCAATGACTTCATCTCCCCCCGCCCTCCTTTCACTTATCAAAGGCTAGGAGGAAGGCTTTCCCTCTTCAAAGAAAATTGGCTTTTTGTAACCAAAGACCAATGGGTCTTAAAGATAATTTTTCAGGGATGCAAATTCTCTTTCAACGAACTCCCAATTCCAAGAGGGTATCCAGATGTACCTCCAAATCAATGGGCAGAGGCATTAAAACAAGTCCAAATTCTTATATCCCAGGGGGCAGTAGAACCTATTCCCACAGACCAAACAGGCAAAGGCTTTTATTCCAGACTATTTCTTGTTCCCAGAAAAGAGATCACTTGGTGCCCCATCCTGGATCTATACATTCTGAACACCTCCCTGGTGGTCCCCAAATTCAAAATGCTATATTTGCAGCAGCTGCTTCCTATGCTGACAAAAATGCCTGGCTAGTGACTCTAGACCTAAAGTATGCCTACCTACACATTCCCATAAGGGAATCCTGCAGGAAATCCTTGCATTTCAGGGCAGGCTTACAACACTTTCACTTCTCTGCACTACCCTTTGGCTTATCTACTGCACCCAGGGTATTCACCAAATGCTTAGCCCTGGCCATAACATTTTGCAGACAGAGAAATATTCAGATTTACCCTTATCTGGACAACTGCCTCATTCAGGCAGAGTGCAAAGAAAAGGTTTTCCAGGAACTCCTCTTTGTCAAAACCATCCTAACCTCCTTAGGGTTCACCATCAATGAAAAGAAATCAAAGCAGATTCCCTCCAGGAGGATCATTTTCTTGGGAGCACTGCTGGACACAGCATCTCAAATGGCCTTCCTATCACCAGAAAAGCAGAGCTTCCTGCCACTCTACTTTACTCAGCTGGCTTCCAGAAGTCACCTCACAGTGAGGAAGTTCCTGCAAGCTTTGGGGTACATGACATCTTGCATCCTTATAATTCCTCTGGCCAGGCTACACATGAGGAAACTTCAGTGGTATCTAAAGAATCTTTGGTGTCAGCACTCTCAGCCTCTAGAGACCCCTCTCCCTTTGATCCCTGTATAAGGGCCAAGTTTCTCTGGTGGGCAAGGGCCTGTGCCAAGAACAAGGGTATCCCCTTCATCATCTGCCCTACTGGCCCGACCATCACCACCAGTGCCTCAGACATGGCTTGGGGCACTCACCTGGCAGGAAGGTGCACCCAAGGCCTTTGGGATGCCCAGCACCTTCCTTAACATATCAACCAAAAGGAAATGATGGCAGTAGAAAAGGTCCTGATATCCTTCAAATCCCATCTCAGGCCAGGGGTCCCCCTTATCAAAACAGACAACACCACTGTAATGTGGTTCATCAACAAACAGGGAGGGACCCAATCTTACCCTCTGTGCAGGATAGCCATGAACCTCTGGCAGACAGCCTCATCCATGGGATTATACCTAATAGCCCAATACCTACCAGGGATCAACAACTCCCTGGCAGACCACTTAAGCAGAAACCTGCTGGACCCTCACAAATGGTAGCTAAGCAGAAAATTATTTTCAAGAAATCACTCAGGAGTGAGTAACTCCAGAGGTGGATCTCTTTGCTTCACACTTTAACCACCTGTTGGAAAAATTCTGTACCAGGGATTATCACTTGCTAGCAAGGAAGGTGGATGCCTTGACCTTCCCCTGGAACTCCCTCTTTGTGTACGCTTTCACTTCTCTGCTTCTTATCCCCAAGGTACTGATAAAGATAAGGGAGGAGAGGGCAAAGTCCATCCTCATTTGTCCAGATTGGCCCAGGGCAGCATTGGTAGCCCTTACTGCACAGCCTGACATCTCAGCCCCTCAGGAAGCTTCCTCTCATCTCAGACCGCTTGACTCAGGCGGGGTGGGGGGGTGCTGCTGCACCTGGACTTGCAGACTCTCAAAATGACAGCATGGCTTATACCCTAAAAACAAACAAGAGGCCCCTGTTAAGCAAACAGGTCCTAGACATTATCACAGAGGCCATGAGTCCCAGCACCAGAAAATCTTATGCAGAAAAATGGAAAACATTCTGCTCCTGTTACCAGTCTAGAGGGGGCAGTTCCTCACATCCTTCCATCCCTCTTATCCTGGACTATCTAGCAGAGTTACTAAATTCTGGCCTCTCCTTCTCTTCTATTAAAATCCATGCATCAGCCATTTCAGCTCATTTCAATACAGATCCTCCCCTGTTCTCACATCCTTTGATTAAGCAGTTCCTTAGAGGGGCTTTGAATATCAGACCTCCCAGAAGGCCACCCACACCAGCCTGGATCCTGAATTATGTTTTGGAAAAACTAACCTTACCACCCTTTGAACATGCTGCTTCATCAGAACTAAAATACCTCTCCTGGAAGACTGCTTTCCTGGTAGCTTTCACCTCAGCCAGAAGGGTTTCTGAACATCACCCATGGTGGCCATTGAGCCCTTCATCATTTTTCATGCAGACAGGATTTCCCTGAGGACTAACCCCTCCTTTATGCCCAAGGTATTATCTGATGTGACTCTCAAACAGGCCATACATCTACCCACCTTTTTACCTAACCCTCAAAATAAGAGGGAAAGAATTCTGCACTCATCAGGTATGCACAGACAGCTCAGATACTACCTAGACAGTACTAAAGCCTTCAGAAAAACAGACCAACTTCTGGTCAGCTTTGCCCCAGGGGCAGTGGGGAAGCCCATTTCCAAGCAAACCAGCTCCAAATGGATGTCATACTGAATCCATTTCTGCTACAGATTTCATGGGAAACCTCCCCCTAAGTCTATTCGCACCCATTCCACTAGGGCAGCCTCCACTTCCACAGCATTCCTGAGAGGAGTCCCCACCAGGGACATCTTGGAAGCTGCCACCTGGACTTTAGTCCACACCTTTACTAAGCATTACCATCTTCCTCTTTTCTCTAAAGCTAGGGCAGGGTTTGCCAATGCAGTCCTGCAGGGCATGCTCACTCAGGCCTAGGTCTATTACTAATCCTACTACCCTTATCCTCAGCTTTGGGAATCCTCCCACAGGTGATGACTGCAACAGTGAAACATGAAGAACATTGTACAGTTGTGTACACTTACCATAAATGTAGATGTTTGAGTGTATTCACTGTTGCAGTCCTGGTTTCCCTCCTTCCTTTCCCCTTATATCCTCTTTTCTTAGGGAGACATAAGCTTCTTATGGTGGCTTTTTGCCACCAGGTCACCTTTACCATATTTCCTGCTGCTCCTGACTGGTTAGGGCAAGAAAAACTGATGTAATGACGTTGGCTTCCTTGCTTTATAGCACTAATGACCTAACGTCAGTCAACAAGCGACAGCAGCCAATGCAGACTCTGGTATTCGGGCCGGCCGAGGGCTACCACAGCAGGGATAATCCACAGGTGATGACTGCAACAGTGAATACACTTGAACATTCTTCTGCAGACCAAATACCAAATACCAGTAGGTGAACATAACCTTGACTAAATGGGTTGTCATGAATATCATCTAAATAGGCTAGTAACCTCCTATAATGTAAGTCAGATCATCATTTAAGGAACTAGAATTCACATTAATAACATCAGTATCGCACGTCTTGATATTCTTTTAACAAAATTAAAACCAATTAAAAGTAATTAACATCACTTAGCTAAATATTTTAATCTCAAAATAGAAGAAATAGAAACAGAATCATTTAGCCCAGGGTAACACGTGGCATCTAACCTAATTTCCCATTTTAATTGACTCCTTGGTAGATGCTAATCCACTACATAACCCTGGGAATCAATAAGAATTTGATCTAAAACAATATAATAAAAACTATGTTTACCATTGTTTTCAATATGACAGAATAGCACATTAGTCTTTTTTACAATTCTTAGTACCTGCAAAATGCTTATATATTGAATTCCTTAACTTTCGACTGGTCATCCCAATGTAAAATGCTGGACAGGAGTCACAACATGCTACATGACAAGAATCACAAGAAAAGTGGCCGGTCACTTTAAACTTTCTCTCTTTAACAAAAGAAGTATCACCAATTTTATATGTTTACATTGGTTACAGTGGCCACATTTAAACATATGCAGTTTCATGGTCCAAGTAGCTAACCTGTAACCGTGTTCAAGTAAGTTCTTGAATGATTTATCCCTGCGATACACAATGCATGGTGAAGACACTCAGCTGTGGCCTTACAGTCCAGTGAAAAAGTTTTACTAAACAATTTGGAGTTGTTATAAAGTTGGTTGATAGTATTACATGTTGAAACCTCTGTTTTAATCAACTTTTTTGTCAAAATGGGACTAAAACCCCACTAAGTCTTTTACCAACAGCTTCATTTTTAATCTCTTGCAACTTAACTATGAGGTAATCCCTCTGGCTAAACATATCAATAACCACATCACATTCAGTTACAAACACAGCATCCGCAGAAATAATCCGTGCCAACTGTACCATCTGTCTTTTGATAGCCTTTTTGTGGTGGCATGGATGCCAGCTCTCATAATGTAAATAACTGTTAGAAAAGTTTTTTTTCCTGAAAATGTTAGATGTAAAACAAGCCTCAATTAAATTCTTCGTAAGCTGTATATCCAAGTAAGAAATATGATCAAAATCATACTTACAAGTGAATTCCAAAACCTCAGTGATATTATTTAAATAATCTAAAAATTCCCGGAATTTAACCTGGTAATCATTCCACAAAATAAAAATATCATCAAGGTAACGTATACATTAGCCAAGATTTTTTATATAGACTATTAAACAAAAAATGATGCTCCCAGTAGGCCATAATCAGATTAACAAAAGCAGGGGCACATACAACCCCATAGCAACCTTTGTAACTTGCCAGACTCAATGTCTTGGGTCCTGTGTCGGTTGCTGTCTCATCTTCTGTGATGTCAGGTAGTCAGGGGTATAAAGCATGCAGCTGATGCCATTACATCAGTCTTTCTTGCAGTGTGGTGCCTGAAGCAGAGGCAGTTCGCAAGTGCCGGTCATCCGACTCCTGAAATTTTAGTTTTCGAGATTCAGAACTGAAGTCTTCAACTAAAGCTAAGTACCCCATTGGGGAAACCTTTTATTGCTCTAAATCGATGTCAGTAAAAGTCAATAATTGTATTTCTTGTGGAAAGGAAATACCTCACAAAGATTTTCATTCTTACTGTATTCCTTGCCTAGGCCCTGACCATGACGTACCTCACTTTTGGTTTTGTACCTTATTTAAGCAACGAACTATTCATCGTCTGTATATTTATGCTTCTAAATATTTTGGTACTCGGTTCAATTATCCAGATATGTCTTTGGTAAGCCATCAGACTACTGACATTCTGAAAAAACGCAAAGATAAAGACAGAGACGGGCCGCCTAGGTCCAAAGCTGCTGACGACGCTTCTTCTAAGCCAGTCGCCACTTTGCCGGTACTCAGTGAGGTGCTTGCGCAGTCCCTGATACCCACTACTTCAGATTTGCAGGCCTCTACTGAGACCCATTCAGAGTCTGGTATGCCGCAAAATGCTTCAACTGTGGAACCTGTGGATGTCTCTGCCTTGGATGGGTCCTGAGCCGCTGTGCAGGCACCGCCTTCTGAGGGTGTATTCAGGCCTACTGACTTGCATATTAAACTGATGCCATCTTCTTCTTCAAGGCCTAAAACTCAAACTATGTCTAGAAAACCGATGCCAAGACCGCATGGTCAGGCCTCTATGCCTAAAAAACAGATGATAAGAATAGCTGAAAACCTTATTACTTTAATCAGGGGAAGCCAACCTTCCCCCTCTAAGAGACCTAGGACTGAATTTGCTTATGATACTTCTGACCAGGATTCTGAAATTTCTGTTTCCTCTGATGACTAGGATTTACCCTTATCTACCTATAATGCAGAGGACTCCATTCCCTCTGCCCCCCCCCCCCCAGAGGATTTCTCTTTTGGTGAAAACCTGCATACTCTGAGGGAGCTCATTCGCTGGGAAACCCAGGATTACTCTGATTCTAAAAAGAGACTTAGGGATTTCTTACTCCTGCCCCAGCACAGGTCTTTAGCTCTCCCGCCTGTACTAGACATTGTTGATGATGCCTTTTCTGAATCTAGCTTGGCACCTGACTCTTTACCTCCTGCTCCCAGAAAACCTGATAGATATTGCAGGGTTTCTGACTCTCACAAGTTCCTTTTTAAAAAATTCTTCTGCGGATCCTGAGACCATTTCACAGGGACCCAAGGGCATCAAGGCTACTACTGCCAAAAATCCTACCCCCTCTGATAGAGACTCCAGAGCGCTGGATAAATGGGGGTAAGAAAGCATACACTTCTGCAACTTTGGCCATTAGGGCCTTAAACTGCCAGTTTCATATGTTAAAGTATCAGCAGCATATCATTGGCTTGCTTAAACAGAAAATTATGTTGATTCCTGACTGTGCTGAAAATAAGGATTTACAGAATTTAATGCATTCTGCTGAACAGATTGGAAAGCATACTTTGCAATGTGGTTTTGATTCACTAGAGGCATCTTGCAGGGCTGCTGTCACTGGGTCTGTACTTAGAAGGCATGCTTGGCTTAAGGAGCAATCGTTGTCAGATTATGTTAAAGCTAAATTGCTGGATGCTCCCTTAAATCAGGACCACCTTTTTGGCAACAAAGCAGAAGAAGTTCTTAAAAAAATGGAGGAAAAAACTAAATCTATGCAAACTGTTAAAGATTTCCTCCAAGTACAGCCTCCAAGATTTAGTAGGCATTGGCCCTCTAAGAATTTGTCTTTTCCTGCCTCTTCCAGGCCTTCTCAGTCCAAACCCGAAACCAGCAGAACACCCAGGTCTCAGTCCCAGGGTACGCACAGGACTAAACAGTGGGGGGCTCCCACTTCCAAATCAGTAGTAAGACTCCACCCTATGGTAAACTGTCTCAATGACTTAACTTTAAAACTTCCAAGCACTTCTCAACTGACTGCTCCTTTAGGGGGAAAGATTGCTCTGCAGGCAAAAAACTGGGAACTCATTACTCAGGACAAATGGGTTTTAAATGTAGTTTCCCAAGGATACAGATTTCACTTCCACATGTTAGCAACCCCAAACGGTTGGCCAGATCTGCCCCCAAATCAGTGGGCAGAGGTTCAAAAGCAAGTACTCTGTCTCTTAAGCATAAAGGCTATTCAAACTGTACCAGAAGAGGAAAAAGGACAAGGTTTCTACTCAAGACTTTTCCTGGTACCCAGAAAATACAACTCTTGGTGTCCTATCTTGGACCTTTCCATATTAAACACCTTTTTGGTGATTCCAAGATGCTAATTCTTCACCAGTTACTTCCTATACTAGACAAAGATGCCTGGTTGGCAACACTGGATTTAAAGGAAGCCTACCTCCACATCCCAATCAGGGAATCTTGCAGAAGATAACTGCGCTTCAAAGCAGACTACATGCACTATCAGTTCTCTGCACTGCCCTCTGGCTTATCTACTGCGCCCAGGGTGTTCACAAAGTGCCTAGTTCCAGTCATTACATTTTGCAGGCAAAGAAATATTCAAATATACCCATACCTGGACGATTGTCTAATTCAGGCAGAAAGCCAGGACATACTTTTGAATCATCTGGCATTTGTACAAAAGGTGTTAACTTGTGTGGGGTACACCATAAACAAAAAGAAATCACATCTAGTACCCTGTCAACAAATTATATTCCTGGGAGCAAGCTTGAACACAACTTCCTAGATGGCTTTCCTCACACCAGAGAAACAAATTCATTTGACAACTTACTTCAAACTAATGGCCACAAAAACCCTGCTATTTGCAAGGCAAATACTGCAAGTCTTGGGGTTCATGGCCTCCTGCATTCTACTAATTCCATATGCAAGACTGCATATGAAGAATCTACAATGGTATCTAAAAAGCCTATGGTGTCAACATTCTCAGGATCTAGAAGCAATGATCCCTGTCATACCTTGCCTACAGTTAGAGTTCCTTTGGTGGGCAGAGGCCTGCCTCCAAAACAAGGGACTACCATTCACTCTACCCCCTGCCACCCAAACCCTAACAACAAAAGCATCAGACTATGCATGGGGGACACCTGGCAGGAAAGTGCATTCAGGGCAAATGGAACCCAAGTCAAATGCACCTGCATATTAATCAAAAAGAAATGTTAGCTGTACAGAATACTCTGACAGCCTTCAAGGACCACATTCTTCCAGGACAATTAATGGTAAAGACGGACAACAACACTGTTAAGTAGTACATAAATAAGCAGGGGGGTACCCATTCTTACCCCCTCTGCAGACTAGCCATGGCTCTGTGGAACACAACCTTGAGCTTCCAAGTGCATCTACAGACTCAGTTCCTGCCAGGAAAACTAAATACACTGGCAGACAAACTCAGCAGAAATCTCATGGACCCACACAAGTGGAAACTGGAACCAAAGATTCTCAACATGTTGATAAACAAATGGGGGAGCCCAGATATAGACCTATTTGCCTCCCCCCAGAACTACCAATTGGACAAATTCTGCACAAGGACTCCCCACAAACAAGCTTGGAAAGTGGATGTGCTGAACTTCAGCTGGAAAAATCTGTCCATTTATGCCTTTCCTCCTCTGCCTCTCCTCTCCAAAGTATTACTAAAGATCAAACAGGACAAACTAAGGACAATACTGGTTGCACTAGACTGGCCACGCTAACACTGGTACCCTCTCTTGCGCAGTTTGTCACTGCTGGTTCTATGGCACCTGCCTCAGACCCCTACCCTGCTGTCACAGCAGGAGAGCCAGATTCTGCACCCTCAGCTTCAAACCCTGACCCTGGCAGCCTGGTTAATTTCCTAATCTCTCCATTACCATCCCTCAGCAAACAAGTGTTGGATGTCATTTTGGAGGTAAGGAGGCCTAGTACTAAAAAATCATATGCTGAAAAATGGAAAAGATTCTGTGCCTGGAACCAAACTCAAGAGATGGGCACAGCAGAACCCAATTTACCTCAGATTCTTCAACACTTAACTGAGATGCTTCACAAGGGCCTTTCCTTTTTCTCCATCAAAATTCACGCCTCAGCCATTTCAGCTCATTACAACACAGAACCACCCCTCTTCTCTCATCCACTGCTGAAGCAGTTCCTCAGAGGGGTCAAAATCTTAAGACCACCCAGGAGAGCCCCAACTCCAGCCTGGGACCTTAACTTTGTATTGGAAAAACTCACTCTTCCTACTTTTGAACCAGCTGCAAGTGCAGAGTTAAAATTTTTTTCTTGGAAAACAGCTTTCCTTTTAGTAATTACTTCAGCAAGAAGGATATCTGAACTACAGGCCCTTATGGCAGTGGAGCCTTTCATCATCTTTCATGTGGACAGAGTGCCCTCAGGACTAATCCCTCCTTCATGCCCAAGGTGGTATCCAGTGTGGCTCTTAATCAGTCTATTCATTTGCCAACCTTCTTTTCTAATCCACAGAACAAAGGGGAAAGGATACTGCACTCCTTAGATGTGCACAGACAACTTAGATTTTACTTGGACAGGACTAAACCTCAAAGGAAATCTGAACAACTGCTGGTGGCATTTGCTGCAGGGGCAGAGGGGAAGGCTATTTCAAAGCAAACCATTTCTAAATGGATAGGCCATTGCATTAATTTCTGCTATAAGTAGCATGGAAAACCTATCCCACAGGGGATTAGACCCCATTCAACCAGGGCTGCATCTACTTCTACAGCCTTTCTCAGAGGTGTACCTACCAGGGACATCCTAGAAGCTGCTACCTGGAGTTCTGTACATACTTTCACCAAGCATTACCATTTATTAATTTTCTCTAAATCCAGAGCTGGCTTTTCCACTGTAGTCTTGCAGGGCCTTATAGCTGGTCCTAATGCTATCTAAATGCCTCCTCCCATCCTTAGCTTTGGGAATCTACCCAAATATGATGATTACAACAGTGATACATGAAGAACATAGTACAGTTGTGTACACTTACCATAAATGTAGATGTTCGAGTGCATTCACTGTTGCAGTCCTGGTTACCCTCCCTCCAGCCCCCTGACTTCTTTTGGCTATTCCTTTACTTTACTTTACTATGCTTAAAAGCTTTTTGGTGTATTTGCTTTTTGTTGGAGGTGTAACCTTGTATCTATATATATATATATATATATATATATATATATATATATATATATATATATATATATATATATATATTTAATTGATTCCCATTAGGGGGGCACCTGACATCTGGGGCAAGAAAAACTGATGTAATGATGTCGGCTGCATGCTTTATACCCCTGACAACCTGACCACAGAAGATGAGACAGCAACTGATGCAGGACCCAAGACTTTGATAATCAGGCCAACTGAGGGCTACTGCAAGCAGATAACCAAAATGTGATGACTGCAACAGTGAATACACTTGAACATCTACATTTATGGTAAGTGTACACAACTGTACTTTGTCAGAAAAAATATTTGTTGGATACTTGTTTGTTTTGCTGCCAGTAGTTTCTTTTTACCAGTTCGTATTCAGAAATATAAAGTTGTTTTTAAGTACCATATCCATGAGGGCCA
This sequence comes from Protopterus annectens, assembly GCF_019279795.1. NCBI lineage: Eukaryota > Metazoa > Chordata > Ceratodontiformes > Protopteridae > Protopterus > Protopterus annectens. Next base: position 653,073,396 of record NC_056736.1, read on the forward strand.
CTGCCAAATTAATCTTATCCTCATGTAGTTCACCAGTTAACATCAGTTGTTCTTTCAACCACTGAAGTCCCAAAACTTGTGGGATGATAGGAAAAAGGTTGTCCACATCGATGGTAACAAATATAACATTACTGTGAAAACCAACTTCATTAATCTGACTTAAAAAATGCCAAGAACCCTTGCTGATATAAGATAATTTAGCCATGGACCCTTCAAGAAAAAAAAATCTAAAAATCTAGCAATAAAAGACAACTCCATTACAAATTATTTAATATATGATCAATATGAGAAAGCTTATTGCCAAATATTTTTGAATGTTGACAAAATCTGTGCTTTAATTCTAAATCGGAAGTCAAAAAAATGTTTTAGAGACCAGAACAGCTACACCAAAGGCAACACGTGTCCTAGGCCTCCTGGTGACAACAGGCATATCTCCCAAGTCAATTTAGCCAGTGGTTCAAGTACTGAACAAGGAGTTACATGCAATCAGATTAGTTTAGAGACAGTTCCTTTAGATCTAAGGTGGTTGGAAAGGATAAGAAACAGGAATCATTATCCAGGGGAAGGTGGGTACAACTCCAATGAGACATCGAGATTCCACCAATTACAGCGAGACCCAAAGTGAGGTCTTCAGGCCAGAACTGGCAGAATAACACCTCTTAAATGTTTTGGGGAGTGTGGATATTAGAGGACAGAAAGTTAACATTATTTCCAATATGTCCAAAGACTTTGATTTGTTTAACTATTCCAACAAAAATATTATGACTACTCATGCCGATGTACTTTCAAAAGGATTGTCTTATGTACCAGTCAGACATGCCAATTTAGTAAGCACCTTGATTGATTTGAAACTTTATAATCATAAATTAAACCTGGCATTGTGGTTTACCAGTGATATTGGTGGTTTTAATCCCCAGGGCTGTTTCAGCGCCAGCCTTTTTAATCCCCCTATAAACAGTAATGTTTTAATGTTCGAAAGCGTTTGTGATACTGAAGTAAGGCAAACACTGGGCTGACCTAACAAGGATAGATATTATAATTTGACGGCTTTTAAACACATATGGGGTGATAGTTCCTTGTGGTTATGAAGCCTGATAAGGGAGGCAGAATCATCAAAATGAAGAAATCAGATTATAAAGACAAAATGAGACCTTTGCTCAGTGAGAGTTGCTATAGGGGAGGTTTCTCATAATGAGATTTTCATAGCTTTTCAGAAAATTAGTATTGAACTTAATGACATACATTTGCAAGGTTAACTATCCTTAAAAGAGTTAGAATTTATGGTGAATTCAAAACCAGTCATCACCAACAGTTTTGCCATTCCAAAAATTCATAAAAATATTAATGATCCTCCTTTTATGCCAATTGTTGATGCTCACTGCTGCAAACATTTTTCATTGCTAAATTTTTAGATTTTTTGTTGAAGGGGTCCATGGCTAAATTATCTTATATCAGAAAGGATTCTTGGCATTTTTTAAGTCAGATTAATGAAGTTGGTTTTCACAGTAATATTATATTTGCTACCATCAACGTGGTCAACCTTTTCTTCTGTCATCCCACAAGCTTTAGGACTTCAATGGTTGGAGGAACAACTGATGATAATTGGTGAACTGTATCGGGATAAGGTTAATTTGGTAGTGGCCCTCATGGATATGATACTTAAAAACAATTATATTTCCAGCAAGTTACAGAGGTTGCTATGGGGGTGGCTTGTGCCCCTGCTTTTGCTAATCTGGTTATGGCCTACTGGGAGCATCAGTTTGTGTTTAATAGTATATATATATATATATATATATATATATATATATATATATATATATATATATATATATATATAAAATCCTGGGTAATGTACAGGTGTTAGCAAAATTTCATTCTGCAGAATGATTCCCAAGTTAAACGCTAGAAATTGTTAGATTATTTAAATAATACTACTGAGTTTTTCGAATTCACTTGTAAGTCTGATTTCAATCATATTTCTTACTTGGATATACAGCTTATGAAGAATTTAACTGAGGCTTGTTTTACATCTAACATTTTCAGGAAAAAAAACTTTTCTAACAGTTATTTACATTATGATAGCTGGCATCTGTGCCACCAGAAAAAGGCCATCGTCAAAGGACAGATGGTGCAGTTGGCACTGATTATTTCTGAGGATGCTGTGTTTGCAACTGAATGTGAAGTGGTTATTGATATGTTTAGCTGGATGGGTTACCCCATGGTTATGTTACAAAAGATTTAAAATTAAGTTGTTGGTAAAATACTTAATGGGGATTTTAGTCACTTTTGACAAAAAAGTTGATGGTTAAAATGGAGGTTTCACTATGTAATACTATCAACTAATTTTATAACAACTCCAAATTGTTTATTACAACTTTTTCAGTGGACAGTAAAGCCATAGCTGAATATCTTCACTGATATTGGAATATTTTAAAAGCTGATGTTTCATTGGTTGAGAAATTGGGTGATGAGCCATGCATTGTGCATCACAAGGATCAATTCTTCAAGAACTTACTTGAACACGGCTACAGGTTAGCTACTGGGACCATAAAACAGGGTATGTTTAAATGTGGCCACTGTAACTAATGTAAACATATAAAAATTGCTGATACTTTTTAAGGGAACACAGTTTAAAGTGACCGGCCACTTTTCTTGTGCTTCTAGTCGTGTAGTATATTTGGCATGTTACGACTCCTGTCCAGCGTTTTACGTTGGGATGACCAGTAAAAAATTAAGGAATAGAATATATGAGCATTTTGTAGATATTAAGAATGATAAAAAGACTAATGAGCTATTCTAGCATATTGAAAACAATGGTAAATATAGTTTTTATTTTATTTTTTTATATCAAACTGTTATTGATTCTCGAGAATATGTGGTGGATGAGTATCTAGCAAGGAGTGAAATAAAATGGCAAATTAAGTTAATGTTAATTCGTTTTAATTTGTTTTAATTTAGCTGGGTCTTGTGACTATGGTATAGTATTTAAATGCTTTTAAATGAGCTTTTTAGATCTGAAGAAGTTCCATTAATGTAAAACTGGAATGGAAGTGCTTAACTGTATACTGTTCCTTTTAAAGCTTTTTGGATAATTATCCTTTTATGCCTTCAGCCATTTGTCTTACACTGCAGGAACTTTTGTTGTTTATGCTGCTTGTGAATTTTCCTGTTAGACTTTATTTCATTCAGAATAGCAGTAAAAAATATCTTGGCTCTACCAACATTTCTCCAAAATAGTGCAGGAAGCACACATAAACACTTAAGCACAGAAAGCACAGATTATCAGTTGTGCTCATTGCAACCTAGATGTATATCAAGTTGCTGTGTGCTTCACTGAAACATAAGTGCATACTAGGCTATTGACCAATGGGGCTTTTATAAGCCTAGCCAGGTCTATGTCATATAATCGAACTTCCAAAATTTCGAACACCATATGTTCGAACTTAGAAGTTCGAAATATGACAACATCAAAACCTCAGAACAGTGAATTTTTTCCCAGGGAAAAAAAAATGCTGTTCCGAGAAACACACACACAACACAAGCACACCAAAAATCTAATAAACCTACACTAAACCTTACATACACAACTATCTATGCACTAACCTTAACCCAAACCCTAACCCTAAGGTCCGTCACTATCACACACTTACCTTATCCACACCTTAACCCTAAAGTCTGTCACTATCGCACACTTACCTTACCCGCACCCTAACCCTAAAGTCCGTCACTATGGCACACTTACCTTACCCGCACCCTAACCCTAAAGTCTGTCACTATCACACACTTACCTTACCCACACCCTAACCCTAAAGTCCGTCACTATAGCATACTTACCTTACCCGCACCCTAACCCTAAAGTCTGTTGTTATCGCACACTTACCTTACCTGCACCCTAACCCTAAAGTCCGTCAGTATCGCACACTTACCTTACCCGTACCCTAACCCCAAAGTCCATCACTATCGCACACTTACCTTACCCGTACCCTAACCCCAACATCAGTCACACTCGCGCACTTACCTTAACCCAATCCATAACTTTCGCACCACAGTAGAGAAAATGTCGAAGCCGCGGAAACAGCCAACCAAATTTTTTTCCTGGGAAAGAATTTGTTTTTCTGCGGCTTCGACATTTTCATTTTTTGAACTTCCCCATTCGAACTTCTAGTCTTAGAACATCTTGATGGTCGATTAAATAACATAGACCTGCCTAGCCATGCATCCATAATTTTTCCCGCAAGTTTTTTGAGCATTAAAGATCATTTTAATGGGTATATGTTAGTCCTTCTTGTAGGATGTCAGTGTTTTGGGGGTATTCTATATATGCCTCTTGTTTGCAGTTATCTGCAAACTTTGTCGGCTAAAGGGATTTAACATTATCTTTGACTTCTGAGAACTAAATGTCAAGAAAAGTGCAGGTCCACCACATATCCCTGAGGGACTCCAGTAGTGACCACCCCCTTTGTAAAGATGATCTCATCTATCTTAACTTCCTGGGTCCTATCTGAGAGCCAGCTGAGTATCCAGTGTGTAATATAGGGGTTAATACCTAATTCCATGAGTTTGTTTACAATGCTTCATTGGGGTATTGCATCAAAGACATTAGCCAGGTCAAGGTAGGCAGTGGGTACTGTTTTGCCCTCATCCACTGCCTTTGTGACCTTTTCAAAGAAGTCCAGCAGGGTGAATAGGTATGATCTGTATTTGATGAAGCCACACTGGGTTGGATACAGTTTATAAATGTTTGCTATGTCATTTTCAATCATATTCATAATTCTTTCCATGGCTTTGTATATGAGGCTGGTCAGACTTATGGGTCTGTAGTTCCTAGGATTCATTTATGGACCACCCTTGTGTAGCAAGATGACTGTTGCAGTTCTCCATCCATGTGGCACAAAGCCTGTGTGGAGGCTATGGTTAAATATGTCTAGACAGGTTATGTTTCAGCCTGTTTAGGAGGCATCCTGGGATATTATTAAGCCCTAACAATATGGTGTTCCTAGTGTTAGAGAGCACATTTAGGATCTACTCCCTGGTGATAGTTGAGAGAATTATGTTTGATGGTATTAGTTGAGGAGTGGCCAGGGGAAATGAAGGTGAAATGAAGCTGACTTTTTTAGCCAGCGGATTTGCTATATCTTCTGGCTCCAAGTAACTGGCTCAATTAACAATCAGTTCTGTGCACTGTTGTGTACCCTTTGAGGTTTCAGGCATAGCTAAAGAGAGCCTTGTTGTTGTACTTTGCTCACGAGACTATCTTAACCTCAAAATAAGCTTTGGTAGATTTAATTTACCCTCTTAGTTGTTTGTTTAGCCTGATGAGAGATTTTATCTTGGTGGGCATTGCACTTTCTAATTTTAGCTATGCCTATGACATTTTTCCTTTTGTTGTACAATCTGTTTATGTTTGGATTCCATCAGGGTGTTTTTTTTTCTGAGTCCATTCTGGGCTTGTTTCTGGTAGGCACAGTTGTCTGTGTGCATCTATTAACATGATTGTACAGAGTTTCTGTGTACAATTCTGCATAGACAGCTTTGTTCTTTGGTTTTAGAGGAGCATGCAGTTTTGTCAGGAAATTGCTTAATAATAGGTACTTTGCGTTAGATTAGTTCCTGTTATATAGTTTTCAAAAGAGACAACTTTACAGTCTAACCTTATCAGAGAGGACACTACACTGGTAAGGGGTGCAGCATTCTCCCATATTTGTGAGTACCAGATCCAGTATATTTGCACCTCTAGTGGCCAAATATACTTACTGGTCCAGGGTGTTTGTGTTTGCAAAGTCCAGAAATCTCTGGGCCTGCAGGTCTGGGGTCTTGTAGAATTCTTGGGTTTTAGAGCGGCTGTTAAAGTCCCCTATGAAGTGTCTCCAGTAGGTCCAAATATTAACTATGGTTTCATGCATCATAGAGGGTGACCTGTAGCTTCCAACAATATGATATGGGATTCTACCTATGGTAATTTGGACATGCAGAAACTCAAGTGCGTCACCCCATCTGACCAACCTTTAGGTAAGTTAATTTTGATATAGATCATGACACCTCCACATTTAGTCCCTGCCTTTGCAGTAGCTGGCCTAAATGTGTGGAAAGCATTCTATCTGTACTGTCAGGATGCTCTCTTTGGTTTTAAACCATGTCTTTGTAACTGCACAGATGTCTACATTCTTCAAGGTGAGGAGAGCTTGAAGGCAGTACAATTTATTGTTTAGGCTCCTGGCATTGAGCAGTAACACCTTTACATTCCCTTGGACTGATTTTGTTAAGTTGGAAGGATTGTCAGTTTGGCATTGCCTAAAAAAGGCACTATGGGAGAGGATAATGCTTTAGCCAATATTTAGAAGCCTAGTAGAGGCAGGTGCATACCATCCTTGACAAAGCAATGTGGTCTGTTGAGCATATCCTCCCATGGTGACAAATATCGTACCTTGTTTGAATGACACCAGAAGCTGAGCCAATTATTAAAGTCAACCATCTTCTGTTCATATTGTGGCATCATCCTTGATGTGGGTAGAATGTTGCTCAGTGACAGCCTCATACCAGCCTGTGACACACAGTCATCAAGCTCCATAATGTCTCTCTTCATATAGTACATGGAGGTACATCTCAGGTCATTTACACCCACATGGACTATGACTAAGTCTTACTGGCACTTGTTGAATGACATGAGTGCATGAGTGATTTGGCAAATCCTAGCCCCTGATAGGCAACTGGCCATGAATTTCTCTTTGTTCAGCCTGGTGAGTAGGGCATCCGTATGTCTCACAATGGAATGTCCTATGACTACAGTATTGGGGTACTGTGTTGACTTGCCTTATGGGCTTTGTAGCTGAGGCTCCATAAGGTGTAGCTGCATGTGTGTTGTTGGGTGTTGTTTTGACAGAGTGCTTTAAAAGTGTCCTTTAGAGGCAATATCTGTGAGCCAGTAGGCTGAATACTCAGAGACCTGTGATATCCAGATGCAAGAAATGACTAACAACTTTATTGAGAGGGGCTATAGTATGGAAGAAATAGAAACAGCTAGGAGGGATACCTTAAGAGTAAGGCACTCAAAAGCTAGACCCTATTTTTCTGCTCAGGTTGATACTGCTCCTGAAGGGTCAAGAGTGACCTCATCACAGCCCTTGAGATATCTTATGACTTATAGCAGAGCGAGTAGAACAGTAGAGAATGTTATAAATAAGAATTGGGATATCCTGAAAGCTATGAAAGTCATGAAAGCTTGCTTCCAAATAGACCCAGCTTTACTTACAGACATTGGAATAATTGAAAGAAATTATTATGCTATAAGGATTTTTCATTAAACAACAATAAAATAACAATGTTTAATAGAAAGGGTACCTCCAACGTTACAATTGCTGTTGCTGCTCAAGTATAAACCAAACCACAGAATTTATACATCCTGTAAATGGAAAGAAATGTGTTTTTTGTTTAGTGCAACATGCAACACATCATTTATTATATATCTTGCCACTTGTAAAAAATGCTTGGGTTTTTATGTGGGAAAATCGACCAGAAAACTAAAAGACAGGATCATAGAACACAGGTCTGAGATTAGGAGAGGAATATTGACTAATTCCTTGGTTAAACATGTTAGTAAGACTGATGATTCACATCAGTTTAGTTTTAGAGTTATACATGTAATGTATCCAAGTATTAGACATGGAGACCTTGTAAATAATGTGGATATGAAGGAATATGACTGGATTATCGACCCAGAAGTGGATAAATATCCTGGTCTCAACAAACAGGTTACATTGAAACCAGTGTTAAAATTTAAACAACAGAAAGTGAAGAAAAAATGACAACACTTTATACTGTTACTGTGCTTTTAAAAGTCTAATTGTTGCTTTGATTGTTACTTTTTGATAGGTTGCTGTGTCATGTGATATGTTTATGAATGGGATAAAAATGCTGTTTTCATGGCTGTTTTATGTGAGACACTGAAAAAGGATAGTTTGTATCTGAAAGCTTTGTCGTTTTATTAAATTTTTATTGATGGTGTGGAGTATCATCTGTTTTTTTTTAGGCTTGTAAGGGCCCCAAGGCCATTAGCCTAGTAATCTCCTATGATCCTATAATCACTGCCAGGATGGCAATAGATGCAGCAAAACTACTCTAACTACACAGGCGAGGATGTCAAGTGTTGCAGAACTCTGTGGGAATAAGCCAAGAGCCATGCAAATACTCCACATTTATAGGGGCAATGTATCATTGGTGGCTAGGGCAGACACAGGAATGGGAAAACAGCAATGTAACAAACAGGAATGCAGCAGAGCACAAATTTAAGCAGGCTAATGAGAAGCAGAATATAAAAGTCTGAGAAAAAAAATGGAATATAAACAGCTGTAGAGGCACAGTGCAAATCTTCCAGCAAAAATTACAATACTGCCACTAGTGCAAAACCCCACTCCAGACTAAGGCACTAGACTAGGCAAAAATTTACAAGTAACACCGTTTATGAAAAATGCATTAATAGCTGACCAACTGAGGTTAAGATCTGGCAGTAGTTCACAATTCTCCAACATCTGCATATGAAAGTACAAAACCAAGGCTCCAGACTAAGTTCAAAATTCAAACAGCTAGCTTTTACAAGTAATTCTGCTTATGAAAATGGAAGTGCTGTAATGTATAAACAACGGTTAGATCTTGCAGTAATCCACAGTTATTTACAGTAAACCCCCCCCCCCAAAAAAAAACAAATGCAGTGGAAAATATTTAAACAAAATTGAATTAACATAACAGCTTTTTTCTTCCCTTTTTGATGAGTCATAAACATATCTGGAACCAAGCCTCATCTTAATTCATACCACACAAACTGCTGTATTTTTGTGGCTTAAGTGGACCTCCTACCATTTAAAACAACAAACTGTGCACCACAAAAAAAAAAAAAAAAAAACAGAAAACAGACTAGCAGAAGCAGCACCACCAGCACTACAGCAATTTGGGTAATGTTTCTGACAGCACAACAGCATAATTTAAAGAAGTTACAGCCCTTATGAGGTATAGTGTTCTAAACTTTTGTGAGAACATGCATTTCTTAGGTATACTACACATCTGAGCCCCTGCCTCAAAACAGTGCAGGTACATAGACTAACTTGTACCATAGTCACCTGCAACTTATACCTGCATATACCCCATATGACTATCTGTGACTTTATGTCTACACTGCAGCTGTTGAATAGTAGCTTACTCTCAGGACTTCTGTCTCTATATTACCCTATGTCATAAACAGACATGTTGTGTGCAAATGCTGTGGAGAAACCTGTAAAGGGAACTCCTAGTGAGTAACCCCAACAACATAGCTCATTAGTCTTTATCAGCTGTGACTCCCCAGGTGCCCTCTTACTGTCTGTGAAACCCAACTTTTCCCTTTATATCTCTGTGGGGCTCTGTGAGGCAGCAATTACAGTTGTATATCTATAAATGTCTTCCCCTATCACTGGTCTGGGGTATTAGTGGAGTATCCCACTGTCCATAGCATAGCATAGCATTGTACAGCATAGCATAGGATAGCATATCATTGTGCAGTGTAGCATAGCATGGCATAGCACAGCACAGCATTGTACTGCATAGCATGGCGTATCGTGGCATAGCATAGCATAGTATAGCATTGCATATAGCATACCACAGCATAGCATAACACAGATGTCCTTTAAAACCATTCTGAATGAATTCTTAGCCAAAATCTGGCTCTTTTCTTCCTCATTCCCAGGGTAAACTACATCCCCAAATATGAACATGTACCTTTTCATACACCTCCTTACTTCTCACTCACTTCCTAACTTCAATCAATTTCTCTCACCTGACTCTATTAAAATATGCCATAACCTTGTTTTTTCTCTCCTTTTATATTGCAATTCCTGCTCGTATTACACTAACTTACCTTTAATTTCTGTAAACTAGATAAAATTTCTCTAAATATTAAATCATTCCCCGGGATTCATGAAGCTTGCGCCAGGTGCAGGTGTAGCGTCGGCATTCTAACACCAAAGATGGCCACCGAACGATTCAGGTACAAGCTATTTCCATGTGCACTACCTGCGTATGCTACGCTCGCACAACTTCCGAGCCTTGTATGCTAATTACCCCATGTGCATCAGTGTAGCATGCAAATGAAGGCATGTAGCAATTCAGGAAGTGGTGCAGGCATAGTGTAAGCATGCAGAAATGTAAACTGTAGAAAACGGTTTACATTTTTGCAAACATAAAATCGGTGCCATGACAGTCAACCAAACACATGTATTATATTGTTAATATATGCCAATGGCTAAATATATAGCCATTGGAATAAAAACATGTACAAAATATAAAATTAACATTTAATATATATAGTTGCACTATGGCGACGTGGAAGTGCAGGGCAGTGGTGTGCAAAGGGGATTGCAAAAAATATATAAAAATATAGAATAAAACCACAATGAAATACATATCAGATTTCCCCATAATAGTCAATGGCAGGCATGCTACACCTTACTCATGGCACAAGGGTTGCTAAGGGGCAGCGGCAGTGTTATGTGCAGTAGCTAGGAATTAGTAGGCAATGCCATGCAAATGAGAGGAATAATAGTGAATCGCAGATTCCCCGCTGGTGTAAGGATGCACCTCACAGCGTAGCATTATAACACTGAGGTGTGCCCTTGAGATAAAGATGACATCAAGAGAGGGGTGTGTCGCCATTGCTGTAAGCACATTGGAGCATTGCTAAACCGGTCTGCCCCTAGCTAGGCAAAGCTGCAGGATAGGGGTGTGTCGAATTGCCCATAGATATGCTTAGCTGAGAGCACACAAGGTAACCAAGTATGCATGTGAATGGAGATGAAAACACACGTAAACCCAGTAAATGGGTATGTGTGATGCACACTGCAGCTGAAACAGGAAGGATATAGGAAAGAAATAAGGAAATGCTGCAGCAGTGAAATTGGAGTACAAATGACTAATTAACACCTAGGAGCCTACAGTGGGCCATTGACAACAGCTAACAAGGCTGCAAGCAGCTACCTGCAGAACACGGAAGGGAAGGGGCTGTACTGCAAAGAAAACAGCAAAGTGTCAGAGCAGAACAAAGCCGATATGCAGTATATCAGCTACAAGGCACATTTTGCCATGACTGGGTAGGGAAAGTACAAAACAAGAAAGGCGGCAGTGGGATGCATTCCTGATAATGGGAGGGGATCCAAGTCTAAAAGTGATTTAAAGGGCAACAAATTAATCAAGGCAGGCAAGTAGATCTCCACAGTAAAGGCCCTACACTTGCAGTACTCATTGCAAAACCCATAATTAAGAAACACAGCAGCTGGAATAGTTCATACACACCCACTTACATCAGCAGCACCCATAGCACAATACTATAAAGTGTGAAAGCACCTCACACACATTTGTGTGATCCCATACACTCTGCAACAGTGGTGTATAAAGACAAGGAACTTTTATTATGTACATATTAGGGGCTGCCATAGCTTTGATACACCAGCATGTGTTGCAGACTGAAGATGTGTGGAGGATGTTGCACACAACCACCTCAGGCACCAGAGGAGGAGGAGAGTGTTCAGATCCAGGGTAACCTACCAGGGGCTACATGATCTGGAGATAGTAGAGTGTTACAGGGAGGACAGGGACACCCTACAACAACTTGTGGAGCTGTGCTGGCCATGCCTCAGAGCCATAACAAACAGAGGGGAACCCATCGCAGTGGATACAAAGGTATGTGTAAGCCTGAGAATACTAGCTACAGGTACCTTTCAAAGACCAACTTGGGATATTATGGAGATCTCACAGGCATCAGCATCCAGGGCACTACACCAGTTCCTGGATGCCATGTTACCACATGTCAATGAGCACATATACTTCCCCCAAATGCAGGAGGAGTTGGCCAGCAATATGTGTCTCTTCCACCGTGCAGCAGAATACTGGGAGGTACTGGGTGCAATAGACTGCACACACATACACATCAAGTCACCACCCGGTGAGCAGGGTAGGCACTACATAAACCCCAAGGGATACCCCTCCATCAATTGCCAGGTCATGTGCAATGCCCAGGGCATTATCATGGATGTGTGTGCTGGCAGCCCTGGAAGCTATCACGACTCTCACATCTGGCATGCCTCACATCTATATCGTTTTTTTGCCAGGGGGGAAATCCCAAATGGCCACCTGGTGGGGGATGCTGGCTATGCACTTGAACCGTGGATGATGACTCCCATCAGAAATGCACACACACCCATGCAGGAATGCCATAATGAGGCACACGCACAAACCAGAATCATCATAGAGCATGCTTGGGATGCTGAAATCACAGTTCCATTGCTTGGACATATCTGGTGGAGCCTTGCAGTACTCTACAGACACATGTGCCCACATCTTCACCGTGTGTGCCATGCTACACAATATGGTCCTGCGGAAACAGCTGCAGCAGGGACAGAACAGTGAAGACCCTCACAGCTCACCACCATTGCCAAGGTCCCCACAGGCACAGAGGTAATCAGACCACGAACACCCTGAGCCAGCCCCAGTAGGCAGACGAAGGTGTGCCCAGTATGCCCATGCCTTGGCAAAGAGGGAACGTATAACACACACACTGACAGTGTAGGCACCTAGGGACTGACACCTTTCTCCACCTGCACACACAGTAAAAATGGATGGCACACACACAAGACTACCTGTAAATGGTCATGTATAGGCAGTCTACTGTGTGCATCTAACATAGGCAGCCCTCAACTGTTGCACACACAACAGCCATTGGCACAAGGTAAGTCAACACCTGAACAGTAAATTAAGCTATCAGCATATGCAGATACTGTATGTATAGATTCATAGGTAGGTACTTGGCCAACTGCCAGAGGCCATTCATAAGGCCAGCCAAAGTGTGTCAGCGTTTCCACCCCATTGATTCATTAACTGTCCCTCTGTGGAACAGAGCCAATGGTGGGATCCCTGGGGTGCATCTACTGTTCCCCATCCACCCTTCAAGGTTTCTTTTACAGAGTGTTAGTGAGGAGCTCTGTATAATGTAGTTAGTGATGTTGTTCCAAAGTATGGAGAGTGTCTGTGACAGGAAGCTGTCCCTCCAGCATCTTCCAGTTATTGTTGTGGCAAGGTTCAGCTCACTACGGTGTGTGGTTCACTGTGACATGGATTCCCATAGGTGGAGCATATCCATCAAGCCTGAGTTTGACATGGCTGTGTTGGCCAGTGGAGATCATCTCTGGGTAAAAGAGATGCCACTGAGTAAAGCAGGAGTTTATTCAATCTGGCTGCATAGGCCATATGTTGGAGACCAGTATTCCCCTTGGCGAGGTACATTCGTGGACCCCCCCAGCTGTTGGACGTGTCTTCTGAGGTACATTCCACATGGGTTATTATACCCTATGATGGGACCAATGAGTGATGAGTAAAGGGACACTATAACCCAGGTATGTCTAGATGGGGATCCTTTAGTAATCAGATGGCCTACATAGAAGGATGTCCTAACTACTGTGGAGATATGATTGTCAAAGGGGAGATCACTATCTACCTTAGTCCCCAGATACCCCATTACCTCATCTGTATTAAAGTGGCTGCCACTTATGTGTTAATATGTGGGTGCCAATTCCACAATGGAATGACCATGCAGTTAGTAGCACTTGGCTGGAGGCCATGTCGTTGGCACCCTGTGACATTCTCTGTGATGCCCCTTGAGGGATGTCCGTGTCAGCTGGACTATCAATCATGGCTCCCAGTTCGCAGTCATTGCCAAACATGGTCTGTCGTAGCCCACATGTGTTTGCCTGTACCTCTGAGATGTATATGCCAAACAGTAGGGCTCCCAGGACTGAGTCCTGTGGGACACTAGTCGTGACTGTTCAAGAGTTGGACCTGGAGACCGCTACTCGTACCATGTGGGTTCTGTGTGTAAGCCCATTGGCAACCCAACCTGTGATGTATGGGTAAATGTACAGGCTGGTGTGTTTATCAATAATACATGAGTGGGGCATGGTGTCAAAAGCCTTGGTGAGGTCCAGGTAGTATGTGTGAACCACCTCCCCTGTCATCAAACATCAAACAGGTTCAGTAGGCATGAATTGCACTCAACCAAGCTGACCAGGGTTGGGTCACGTGTTCGGAGGTTACCAATGTCATTGTTAATGAGTGCCATAAGGATGCAAACCATACCATTGCAGACCAGGCTAGTCAGGCTTATGGGGTGGTAGTTACCATGGTCAGTTGTGATTCCACCTTGATGGAGTGGAATAACCATTGCCACGCACCATTGTATGGGCATGTAGCCTGTGGAAAGGCTGCGGTAGGAATGCTTAATTGGGTGGGGGGGGGGCAGGTTGTCTTGTACAGTTTTCAAGATGCAGTCTGGGTTAACATCTGCCTCTATTGATGCTGTGTTCTGCTGTTAGAGAGGGCCATTTCCACCTGTGTGTCTCTGATGGTTGGGATACTGTACCTTTCTGGTAGTGTTGTGGGCTCTTTAGGGAGTAAGTATGCACCGAATGTATCTGCAAGGATGTTGGCGATATCAGTAGGGTCAGCATATTTTGTGCTATATTTCACTGGCACAGTGCAAATCTGTGTGTCACCACATAGATCCTTGACATAGCCAAAGAAGGCATTGTGGTTATATTTCAAATCTTTGCATATGCTCCTGCTTATGTTTGCCTTGGATGATGTATCATAGGTTCATAGGTAAGTACTAGGCTATTGGCCCTAAGGCCTATACAAGCCTAGCCAAAAAGGTACCCTGGCTTTTGCCACCCAAGAAAATTATTTTCCTGTGCCCCTGTCAAGCAGAACCACAGAAGTGATCCCTGGGGTGAATTTCCTATTACCCATCCAATCATCAAGATTTTTCTTGAAGAGTGCTAATGAGGAGCTCTGTTTGACATAGATAGGTAGTCTGTTCCAGAGTATGGGAAGTCTCTGGGACAGGAATCTATCCCTCCAGCATGTTCTGTTTATTGTGGTGACAAGGTTTAGGTCCCTAGAGCGTGTAGCTTGGAGGGATTGGGATTTCTTTAAGTGGAGCATGTCCAACAGCTCTGGGTTTGACATAGCTTTGTATGTTAGGCAGAGATCGCCTCTGAGTAGGCGATACGCGACGGAGTAAAGCTGGAGTTTTTTTGAGACGGTCTGTGTAAGGCATCTGTTTGAGGCCAGTAATCCTCTTTGTGAGGTATTTTTGCGGCCTTTCCAGTTGTTGTAGATGTCTTCTGAGGTACATACCAAAAGGGGCGTTGTATTCTATAATGGGTCTAGTGAGTGATGAGTAGAGGGGAACAATGACCTCTTTTTTTCTGGATGAGAAACCTTTTGTGATGAGGTGTGCCATGTAGCAGGATTTCCTGACCACTTTGGCAATGTTATTATCAAAGGAGAGACTACTGTCCACCTGTGTCCCAAGGTCTCTTATCACACTTTTGGTGTTAAGTAGACTACCGCCTATGTGGTAGTTCATGGGTACAGAATTTTTACCAAAGGGGATAACAATGCACTTTTTGGCATTGAGCTTGAGACCATGTCTTTGACACCAGGCATCTGTCTCAGTGAGGCCCTTTTGTAGGATGTCCACATCATTAGGAGTTTCAATTATGGCTCCTAGTTTGCAGTCATCTGCAAATTTAGTTAGCCAAAGATCTTCTGTGTTAGCCTGTACTTCAGAGAAGTAGATACCAAACAGGAGAGGACCCAGGACTGAACCCTGTGGTACTCCACTTGTCACTGGTCTGAAGTCTGATTTGGAGTCTGCTACTTTCACAGTGTGGGTTCTTTCAGTAAGCCAGTTGGCAACCCATCTTGTGACATAGGGATTTATACCTAGTTTAGTGAGTTTATCTATAATTCCAGAGAGGGGGATGGTATTGAACGCCTTGCCGAGATCTAGATAGGCTGTGTGAACCACCTTACCCTCATCCATGGCCTTGGTGACTACTTCAAAGAAGTCTATCAGGTTTAGCAGACATGATCTGCCTTTAACAAACCCAAACTGTGTGGGGTCCAGGGTTTGGAGATCTCCAATGTCTTTGTTTATGAGTTCCATGATGATACGTTCCATGGCCTTGCAGACGAGGCTCGTCAGGCTAATGGGGCGGTAGTTCCCGGGGTCTGTTGTGCCCCCCCCCCACTTTGTCGAGTGGGATAATTGTCGCGGTGCACCATTCGATGGGCACAAAGCCTGAGGTGAGGCTATGATTGAACATTGTACTTAGGTGGGGTGCCAGTTCATTCTGTAGTTCATGTAGAAGGCAGCCTGGGATGTTGTCAGGTCCCATGGATGCTGTGTTCTTGGCTTTGGAGAGTGAAGTTTTTACCTGTGCAGCCGTGATTACAGGAACTTTACATTTTTCTGGTATAAAGATGGGCCCTTTAGGGGGTGAGAGGGGGGTAAAGTTAGCACTGAACCTATCTGCCAGGATGTTGGCAATATCAGTTGGTTCTGTAAATTTAGTATCATTGTGCTATAACTCAGAGCAGATCTGAGTGTTGCCATTGAGATTTTTAACATAGCTATAGAATGCTTTGTGGTTGTCTTTAGAATCAGTGGCAATTTTGTTTTCATAACTAGCTTTGGAGGATTTTATGAGGGATCTCAGCTTCTTACTGAGGCTGACCAGGGAGTTCCTCCAATTGTTGGATTTTACTCTTTTTTTGCAACAGTTTCTTTCTTCTGTTGTAGAGCTTGTTTATGGCAAAAGACCACCAGATTGGCTTCCTTTTTTTGGAGGATAGCATCTTGGTTCTGTTAGGGATAGCATGATCCACACACTCGTGTAAGTGCTTATAAAGTGCATTTGTGTAGGATTCAGCAGTCATGCCTTTATTGTCCATCTGCATGGGTGTCATGAAGTTTGCCACTTCTGTCTTAAGAAGCTTGAAGTTGGCTTTGGAGAATTTTTTTACAGTTGTTTTCCTAATGGGGGGTGGGACTGGGATGTGGATGTCTAGGGTGATTAGCTTGTGGTCGGATCTGACCAATGAGGAGCTGACCTCTGGTGTGGAACACCGGTCACCCATGTTGGTGATGACCAGGTCTAGGATATTGCTGCCCCTGGTGGGGGTGTGGGTAAGTTGATCCAAAGCATTGGAATTTACGATTTCCAGAAAACGTTGAGCAAGAGAGTTGGTACCTGAGTAGTTTTCCCAGTTAATGGTAGGGTAGTTGAAATCACCCATTATTAGAGTGTTGGGGTTGTACCTTAATATTTTCCAGTGTATCAAGAAAAGAGGAGTGGGAATCCTGGGGCATGGTGGGGGGTCTGTAGCAAGATACAATCTGGATTGCGGTTTTGCCCAGAGTTAGTTGAACTTGGATAATCTCGGATGCATTATGCTGAGCAACTAGCTTGGAGGTGTGGATATCCTTAATGAATATGGACACGCCTCCATCTTTAGTGTTTTGGTCCGCATTTGGTGGCCGAAAGGTGTGGTATGAGTTATAGCCTGGTAATGCAGGTGTGCTCTCTGGAGCTTTGAAACAGGTCTCTGTCACTGCACAGATGTCAATGTTCTCCATTTTAAGGAGTGCCTCGAGTGAGTGCATTTTGAGGTTTAGACTTCTAGCATTGAGTAGCATTACCCTCAGATTTTGCTTGCTTGTACCTGTTATGGTGGTGAATTTGTCATTTGAACCTTGCCTAAAAAAGGCACTATAGGGGTGACAAGAGCCTTTGCCAGTATCCAGAATACCAAGGGTGACAGGTGCAGGCCATCTCTGGCAAAGCAGCGTGGTCTGTCGATCATGTCTTCCCAGGCAGACAGATACTGGATTCCCTTAGAATGACACCAGAAGCTTAGCCAATTGTTAAAGTCAATCATTTTGTCCTTGTACTGTGGTGTCATTCTGGGTGATGGCAGGATGCTACTCAGGGCTAGGGTCACCAGCCTGGGCTACAAGATCAGAGAGCTCCTCCATGTCTCTTTTCATGTAGTCCAGGGAGGTACGTCTCAGGTCATTCACACCAACATGGACAATGACAGAGTCATATTTGTACTTGTTGTGGAGTGACCTGAGTGCGTGCATTATGTGGCGGATCCTGGAACCTGACAGTAACTTTTTCCTTGTTTAGCCTGGTGAGTGGAACATCAGTGTGCCTGACTATAGAGTCACCTATGACTAGAGTGTTAGGTACGTTATGCCTTATGGACTGTAGTTGAGTGACACACTGAGTATGTGGACTATGTGTCATTTGGGTTGTGCTGGGGGTGGAGGTTGCTTGCATTTCTGCTTTGGAGGTCTCTGTTGTTTGGGCAGATTAGTACAGAGAGCCTCCGCAAATGTAGGTGTGTGTTTTGTGGTTCTGTGTGTGTGTTTTGGTGGTGTAGGTTTTGAGGGACTATGTGATGAGTGTGGTGCGGTGCAAGTGTTTACCTTCTCCTCTTGACTGTCTAGGCCTGTCTTTGGTAAAGAGAGCTTTGCTTCCAGTTTGACTATATAAGTGCATCTCTTACAGGTCGTAGTGTTGGGTGGTAGGAGGAGAGGGTTATCTGTGTACATGAGGCAATTGCTGCATTGTCTCAAGATGCCCAGATTCATCAGGTAGACAGTAGAAAACACCGGGAGCTGACCTTTAGACATGCCCGAATAGGTGCTTATTTATTAAGTACTAAAAACTGTTTTCCTCTAGTGAGGAAAGTTGAGTGCTGTAGTAATTTGTAACTTATTTAGTGCTTACAATGAGTTCTGAACAAGTGCTGAGATCAAAGAAACAGAGGAGTGCTAAAACTAAAAAGCTGGCTAGTTGCAAGGGAAATTTTGAAAAACAGACTTTATGGCGCCAGGAATAGTTTAACCCCAGTAAAGTGGGGGGGGGAGCTTAGGAGCTCACAAACAGTCCTGGACACAGCAAATCCGTATCTGACCTGCCACAGGAAAAGGGGGAAGCAAGCTTAGAATTTTTTTTTCCAGTAAAGTGGAAATGGAGAAAGCTGGAACAGAAGTTAATTCAACGTTAAGAATCTGAGTGGGTTGGCCTTCACAAATGTTCTCTATTAGATTGATTGAACTAATGACACTAGACTGGGAGGAGTGTCACAGATCAAATGTGCAGTATGGGTGGGCAACTGCAAAGCCACCACGTATAAAAACGCACAAGACTAGGGAGGGTGGGTGAGTAGGAAAAAATTACAGTTCCTAGCTGTAGCCACTAAATGAAACTTTTAAACAGATCAAGGAGCAGACTAGAGAATGCTTTTAACAGACAAAAATGCACATAAAGGTTCGGATAGAGCAATCACAAACAGAAAATACAACTCTCAGTATGAAAAAGCAGTTTACAGTTAAGTAATGTTAAAATAGTTTAAAACAGTACATAAATGCAGTGAAACAATAAAAAAAAGCTTTATAACAGTGCAAAAATATAGTAGATCAACTGTATAGCACAATTATAAGCGTTTCAGAAGTGCAATTCAGTGAAATAAGTGTAAGAAATAACTTAGCCTGCTCTTGGAATCTTACGGAATTTCCACTTATGCAATGCAATACATACTAATATTGGTCATGGATGTCTGCCCTTCGTGGAATTTGCTGGAAGTCTGGAACACTGTCTTACTTCTGTAGTATGGCCTGTTATTTGCAGAGGTCCACCAGACCGGTGTCCTTGTTTAAGAGGAGTGAGTTTTGGTTTACCAGAGATGGCACGATCCATACATCTGTGTAGGTGCTTATAGACTGCATTTTTAAATCTGTCTGTATCTTGAGCAGTGTTTCCCCTTAATATGGGGGCTGTGAAACCCCCCACCCCTGTCATTAGTAGTGTAAATTTAGCTGTAGGAAAGGTATACACTGTGGTATCAGTGGGTCGGGGAGATGCTAGGGTATGGAAACATTGAATAGTTCATGGTCAGATCTAACCATTGACCGGTTAACCTCTGCTGTGGTGCACCTGTTGCCCATGTTGGTGATGGCCACATCTAGTAGTTTCCACTCCACATTAGGGAGGTTACCACCTGATACAGGGCATATGAGGTGATACATTCCGGGAAGTGCTGGGCCTGGAAGTGAGTATCGGAGTATGTTTCCCAGTTAATGGTATGGTAGTTGACATCGACCAATGCCAGGGTATGTGTTAGGACTGTCATGTTCTCCACTGTCTCCAGGTAGGTCGAGTGAAGGTCCTGGGTTATGGAGGGTGATCCGTAGCAGGCCACATTTCACATTGTAGTTGTGGCTGATGTTAGCTGCACATGGATGATCACAGAGGTATCATGCTGCCCCACTAACCTGGAGGTGTCAGTATCCCTCATGAATATGGATACAGCCCCTCCATGTCTGTCAGTCCATGTTCTGTGGCTGAAATGTGTGGTATGGGTTGTGGTCTGGTAGTACTGGTGTGCTCTCAGGAGCCTTAACACAGATTTCAGTTAATGCACAGATGTTGATGTTGTCCATCCTGAGGAGTGCGGTGAGTGCATGCATGTTGTGATCACAACCCCTGGTGTTGAGTAGCAAAATCCTCATTGAATCTGCTATTGTGCTGTTTATGGAGCTGGTATTCACCTTTGAGACTCTCCTAAATAAGGCACCATGGGGGCGCCAATAGCCTTGGCCAGTATTCCAAAGCGTAAGGCTGACACATAAGCCGGTATGGTATCACTGCATGCATCTTCCCCATCTGTGCTTGTTTTTTATATCCCCTGTAAGTAACCTACTGGTAAGCAATAGAAAGCCTTAAACTTATACAAGTCTTCTAGATTCCAAGACAGGCTTTTGGAGTGACTAAGTATCAGTGTTCTGCATGTTCTTGCTGTACTCAACTGTTTCCTGACTACATGGTGATTTCTCACTGTATATTGTGATCTGAAGGTCTGTTTATTCACATATTATGGCTGTGATAGCCTGCACTTTAGAGGTTCACAGATAGCCTACTACCTATCTGCCCAAGGGCAATTAGAAGCATAGCTACAGTGTGTTGGCTTTCCCCACACCACTGATGAAGAAAATGAGCCTCTGTCAAGCATAGCCAATGAAGCAATTCCAGGCAGAGTTGCTGGAAGCTGTTGAAGACTGGGGTTGTGGAGGGTGATAGGGGCACTTAGTGATCTAAAGAGGGCATGTTAATGTGACAATTCAACACCATTCAATTCCCCCAACAGGTCTTGCAGCTATCAAACTGGACAGGCTCCCCCACCCCCTGGCTGTATGGTTCTGGGTCACATGATCCCAGGGGTGTATAGTCTGTTACCCATTCACACAACAAGGTTTCCCTTGAAGTGTGTCAGTGAGGGGCTATGCCTAATGTAGTTAGGAATGTAATGTATTGTCTCACAGTGCATTTGTTATATGTTGTTATTTCAAGAGTACGTGAAGCTCAGTGAGTTTGGGGGCTCCCGCCCTTTGCTTAGCCTAGCTTACAGATAGAAATCATCTAAATAGGAAACAGGTGGAAGCAACGTTAATGTCAACAGTGTAATAGTTACAGCATCTGCATAGTATCTGTGCATTCGAGGTTACAATCCCGATGAAGGCAGGGATATTTATCATGTGCAAAAGTATACCTTAAACATAGCTTGCATATATAGGTAGTAATTGCCTGTATAATAAACATTCGAAACACCCATATAAACCCATGTGTGCTGGAGAGTACAGTCAACAGAGAATGTAATGTTATGTCAGCACATAGTGAGATGTTACGTCACTGACATGTATATATCCGGAGTAGTTAGCGGATGTGGCCGTGTTTGCAAGCACAGGTTATACATTACAAAGTTTGTTTAACTTTGTTTAACCGCTGCTATAATGTCACACAAACACTTTTAAACATGCTTACAACTGCTTAAATGAGCCTTATTCTGTAGTAAAAAGCATTTGTACAGCATCGCAGGTGTCGAACCCTGGACCATGCACACTATAGTCATGGGACTTACCACTAAGCCATCCAAGGTGTACACATATTTCATGGTCTTGAGACTACACCTTATACCATATGCATTTCACTGTAATGATCACAAATGGGACAGTCACTTTGTGTACATATGTACAGTACATTGTAATGTACTGTAGTTTGTTAACCAACACATTCCAGTCTACATATGTATTACTGTTACAAACTAATCCAAAATATATATATATATATATATATATATATATATATATATATATATATATATATATATACACATCAGTGATGTCTGCACATATATATATATATATATATATATATATATATATATATATATATATATAAATATATATATATATATATATATATATATATATATATATATATATATATATATATATGGTTCTACATGACATAATCGAAACCCCAGAACACCGACAACGAAATTACCGACACCACATAACCGACAGTACAAAAACACGAAACCTCACATGCCCGACAACGAAATAACCGACGGTACACAAACAAGAAACCTCATACACTGCACACACCACAATAACAACAATCAACAAACAAAACACATCCCCTGTCCAAAAACCACACACACAACACAAGCACACCAAAATCCCTACAAACCCACACTAAACCACACATACACAACTATCTACAACCCTAACCCAAACCCTAACCCTAAGGTCCGTCGCTATCGCATACTCAGCTAACCTGGCCTAACCTAACTCACTTAACCCGCCCCTAACCCAAAGACTATCACTACCACACTTACTACCTAACCCA
>NC_056736.1:653101008-653116008 GCF_019279795.1 Protopterus annectens
TGCATGTGTACATGTTATGCAAATATGTAGTGACCTTTGTTACAGGGCTGGGCCAAATGGCTATGTGCACACCTACATAGAGTGGATATTGAGAGTACAGACACACTGGTTGGACTACCAGGTTTGTGTAGCCCAACCTCTCATTGCCAACCTAATAGCTGCCTGCACATGCTGTATATAAGGTAGTGCACAGCACTGGTAATGAAACAGGTTGCATATCATCTTTAACTCCAGTGTAACATCTGCAGTAGGAGTGTAAGATGTAGGAGACAGCTGGCCATATGTAATAGCTGCATCATAGGTGATGTCTTACACTATCTGATTATATCCTGATCATGTTGATAGTGACATCAGAGTCTATTGATACATTACTCTGTTTGGAGAGTGGGTGTCTGTGCCCAACAGAGCTCATGGTCCTGGTGGATATGTGAGTATATACCGAGAGAAGGAAACAGACCTGTAGACACTTGCATCATCTGTAATCAACTAACAGGATGTGATGTGCTCCTCAGAGGAGGATTGTTGCTAAAGGTAGCTACAATGTTTCCATAATAGCCAGTGTTGTCACATCCATAACACAAATATTTACATTTGAGCATCACTGTCTAAAACATCTTCATAGGCAATATGTAAACTAAATACAGTACTTGGTACTTGTAGTACTGGCTGCTCATACAGACATGTCCACTAGTCTGCTACTCGTGTTTACTAATGTCAGCTTTGTGTATGTGGCCATCCTGGGGGAATGTAATCTCTATGCCATGTACACTGCCAGACCCACCTAACACCATGCCTCACACATTATTTGGGATGCAGCTACAGGGGTAAGCTAGAAGGCAGCCCAGTCTACAGCCATGACTGGACTGGACAGTCATGAGGTGTAGGTTAACACATGCAGCTCATCAACACAACCAACACATACCCTTACCAGAACACAGTAAGGACACCCACACACACTACCAGAAATCACACGCATTCACAGACACATCTAAGTATCTCTCCAAAGAAGTGACCCCCCCCCAAGCAGAAAGAGACAGACACCAAAATATACAAACTGTATGACATAGTTTGCATAATTGTGCCACACCTCTGAACATGTGACTAGAAACATGCCCAACAGTACTCATTTGTGAATGCAAACTCTAGCACTATGTTATACACCAACCCATACGAGGGCATACATACTGTCAGCTGCCTGTCTGCCATGATTAGCCACATACTCATACACTCAGACCACCTTTTCAACTATACACAAGGCTCTGGCATATTCTATGTTGTTGTGCAGGACCTGAGATGCAGTAGCCTGGACTGCATGGAAACACATGTAGGAATTGTCGGGTCTTGTAGCCCATGCAGGTGTGTCCCAAGGCCTGGGTAGCATTCTGCCATTGGCCAGAATTATATTGCAGTACAGGGACAAAAGGATTGTATTCCACAATTGTCTAGTGTAGTGGTGCATGTCAAAGGGTATCCAGTATCTGTCATCCTGGGATAACATGGTTGGCAGACCATGATGTTTTTCCAGACAGCGCCTGCTCCTGTCACCCCTGGGAATCTGGATACTGCCTAGGGCTCATGCTTCCCCCATAGTGCCTTCATCATGCACAGTTCAAGTGAGGGTCCACTGGTGTTACAGGGACAGCCAAGCAACAAACTGTGGGTCCCGCTACACAATGATACATGACAGAAACACTATATGGACACACATATGTCAATCCCTAACATGGAGAACATATCTTTGCAGTGGCTGAGACATGTTTCAACACTCCAGAGAGCACACCGTGTATGACCATGTTATAACACATACCTCACCTCTTGCCCATTATCCTTTATTGGAACACAGGGGCCGCAGGTGTGTCCATATTCCTAAAGGATATGTACACCCCCACGCTAATTGCACTTGCATAACATCAGATGCATTATGCTGAGCAATTGCCTTTGTGCCAAAGTGAAATTCAAAATGCACCTTGAGGCAGATCACCCACCAGGCTGCGGACTTCCCAACTGTCATAATGTGCTGTAATGGGGAAGAATAGGTCTGAGACAGAACCATAATAATGGCTACTCTCAACTATTCCATTATAAACTGGGAAGACTCCTCATGTACCAACACCTGCGCTCAATGCATGTTGGATTCCATCGACCCCATTGACCTGGACCACAGTAGTCACACAAACAGGGCTAACAGTATACTATGCATAGTTAGTCTCCAATGCCAATGTTATGTTTCCTAAGAGCAGAGTGGTGAGTGTCATGGCACCCATGCAGATGGACAAAGCATGTGCAAATGCTGAATCCTACACAAATGAACCTTAAGCAGTCACATATGTGCAGTGATTGTGCCATTGAAACAGAATCAGGATTCAACCCAACACAAACAAGTAGGCAAACTCGTGGTACCATGCTTTAAACTGTACCACAAAAGGTAGTAACTGTTGCAAGAGTGAACACACGAGTGTAGGTGATCCCTGGTCAGCCTCAGCAAGATGCAGATACACCATATAAAACCATGCAAAGCTACTGTGAAACTAATCAGCCACATATTATGAGGCCAAGCACAGAGCATTCTATAGCTGCGTCATTAATGGTAATGGCAATGAAAAGACCTGCTGTGCTGCACAGCACTATGACAAGGAAAGCACTGCACCTACAGAAATAGCACCCGTTCATCTAGATAGGGTCTCAGAGAACCTAAACCCACTCCCACCCCCCCAACAGGTACACTTAGTAATATATCCATGTACACTACAGGTCCCCTGAACTAATGACTATGCAGGAACAAGCTGCACTCTCTAAAGCCATACATACAGCTTTCATGGGACCTGTCAACATCCCAGGGTGTATCCTACACAAATGTAAGAGCATTCAGCTATCCACATACACATCATGTTCAATCATAGCTCCATATCAGGCTGTGTACACACCAAATGGTGCACAGCAACAGTTATCACACCCCACAAAGGAGGAGACACCATTGATAATGGGACATAGTGCACAACTACCCTGCTGAGTCTGGTCTGTAGGGCCATGAACCATGGTCAATGTATTTGATGTACTTGGTACAGATGTAGATGACAGTAGGGTTGATTCACACTGCATATCATGACCTTGCCAGATTGTAGGACACCATCACCCATACTGTATTCCAGCTATACTCAGTAAACTAGGTGTATATTCCTATGTCACAGGAGTGGTTGGCAACTGGACTGCTGGCAGAACCAACACTACAAAAGGTGTCTGACTAATACACGCACATCAAACCAGTGCCAGCCACAGTAATACAGGGGTCAATCCTGGTACTCCCCCTCTTTGTTATCTATACCACACAGACTAACACAGAAGGCATCAGCCTATCGATGTTTGCAAATGACTATGAACTTGGAGCAATAGTCGACTCAATGTGTGCTGCGTTCAACATACAGAAGGGCCTTAGTGTCTCAGATATGTGGTGGGTGATGTATGGTCACAATCTGACAGCTAAGTATTGCATTGTCATCCCTTATGTTACAAACCCTGTACCCATTAACTACCACCTAGGCAGCGGTCAACATAATGGCAACTGTGTGTATGGGATGCAGCTGGACAGTACTCCCCTTTGATAGTTATGTCATCACAAAAGACAGGTAGTCATATGTGGCACCCCTAATCATGACAGGGTGCCATCCAGGAATATAGAGGTAACTGCTCAGCCACACTCAACACCCATGTGACCCATAATAGATCAAATATTTCCTTTAAGGGATATTGTTCATGTGTAGATGGCTTACACTGCCCTTCCCAATCCCTTGCTGCACTATGTAGCATGCAGCCTACCCTGAATAAAGCCATGTCTAACCCAGAGGTGTTGGACATGCTACACTTAACACATCCTGATCCCAAATAAACAAATACGTCATGGACATTCACCTTTCTAGTACAAGAATCACAACATGCCTGACAGATCTCTGTCCCATACACTTAACATACTCTTGCTGTACTATGCATCTCTGTCCAGTGAAGCTGCACATCACCCCTCTCTGTGACATGGTGTGATGACTGCATGCCAAATATATCAGTAACCATGTGTATCAGTTCTGTGGCACTGCTTGAACTGGCCACTGAAACTTACCTGTCTGTTGCCTACAGCTAGGTAACCTGTCTGCCTAGGCTCATAAATTTCCCATGGCATATAGCCTACTAGATCACTATGACCATACATGTTATAGTTGATATCCAACCCTGCAAATACCATCAGGCTAGCTATTGTCCCATGTGTTACACATGTGAACATAGGCAATACATGGCAGGATGCTACACAGCTGTACAGTGCCATGTAGATGTATATGGCAAAACACATACATGCTTGCAAGTCTGCAGGGTCGTAGGTCATGTCCATTACGGCTATGTATGACTATATATGTGACATATACACAGCATTAAGGTCAATTACATTAATGTGAACACATCCAGGCATGTGCTGATAGGTAAAGACACCACTACAGGCAGACAGACATGCCCACATCAAGACAACATCCACATGGTGTATGAGCAATGTCATCACATGACACACACATATATGGCAATAACATCACATCACCAGTAGGTGTCAAATGTGTGTGAATTATACATCAGTGGTGTTAGTGTAGATTTGCAAAGACATATTTGTAATTTTAATAAATGTGATACACATGTATGTTTAGCTGTACTGCTGTACTTCTCTGTGAGTTACTGGGACCTGTCTCCATCATTATGTCTTCCAGGTATGCCAATGTTATCAGACTGCCAGCATACAGCCATTTGGAGAATGAGGTCCTCAGCCCATACCTCCTCAACAACTACACAACGCTCTTCAGCCATGTGCCACAGGATGCACAGTAGCAGAATGCCCTGTGGGAGGAACTCTGCAGGAGGGTAAATGATGTTGGCGGTCACAATCGCACCTATCAGCAGGTGCACTGACACTGCACTGACCTAATAAGATTGGCGAAACAGCGTGCTTATGCAATCACCAGGGAACAAGGTGCAACAGGTGGGGGGGGGGCACTCACTCTACATCCCACATGCCATCTGTGTACCTCACACACATGTGTGTCTGAGTGTGTGTCTGTGTGTGTGTGTGTGTGTGTGTGTGTGTGTGTGTGTGTGTGTGTGTGTGTGTGTGTGTCTCTGTCTTTGGAGGCTGGCCAGAGACATGAAGCAACACACACAGTAGAAGTGATGTACATGTGTGTACACCCTGCTGTACATTGGCTCGGCACAATACAACTATGGCTTTTGTGTAATGGTGATATTGCAGATGTGAAACATAAAACATCATACAGGCCTGTGCACAGCTTGTGTAGCATAATGTAGCATGTTTTGAACATCTTGAGTGTGTCACGACATGGAAGCATTCACCTATACAGTATCCAAATGCATACATGTGTTGCACAGCATACACATACATCCACATCAAGCCACAGATGCAGTACATTCACCTTGCTGGTGTCAGACATCACTGTCATGCCTGCTCCTCATGTGTGTGTGAGGTACACAGGTGGCATGTGGGACACTGAGTACTGCTAAGTTAGCCATGTGTGGGCATAGTTGTCAGGCATCAGTAATATGGTTGCAGATGTGCAGGGGTGTCATCCGTATACCCTTCTGTGACCTATGTCACACATTCCACATTAGGGTTTATTGTGTATACACCTCAATGACGTGGGTCACATTCCACAGTAGATACGTATTGTATGTGAACATAGTCATGGCTATGAACTGTGTCGTAGATCACACTGTATAGCAACTGTGAAGCCACATGATGCCCTGCAATGGCTATGCACATCAGCTCAATGTGCAGAATGTCCCTGCATATTTGTAGGGTGGACAAACAACATTGCATCAGCTGACGGCCCATGTTAGTATAACACATTCCTGCATTGGGACACCATTACCGTACTGTAGATTGGAAAGAACACCATTGTGTTACACATGTATGCATGTCATTCAACACGTCAGCAGAAGACATGTCATACTACATGTGATTGGCATGGTCATACGCCACACAGCAGGCCAGTGTACTGTAAACCTGTGCTGGTCTGTGGCACCATTGCAAAGTAAGGACAGCCATGTCAAACATGTGTGTACAGCCACATGCACAATGTCTACACTCAGCTCAGGGGTAGGTGGAATAACGTTGAACAGACATGCACTGCTTTGGGGGCGATATGCAAGCTAGGGCTCAGGCAAACATAGTATGCAGTCGACATACCCTACTGCTCATGTCCTCACACATAGGGCCGGTGGCTAACACAAAGTATCAGTGGCAGATGTACAAAGGTCAGCGATGGTCTGTTAACATGTGGTGTATGTTGCACACACAATGGCAGTGTGGTGCAACGGTGCAAAGTTCATGCATTGTGTTGCGGGTATGGGGCATAGGCTACTAACACAAATGGTGCAATACAGGTATGTATGCTAACCACCACTATAATTGTGTAAGGTGCATGCCATCTGCTATAACACATGCATGCTGTTGCGTGCAACTCAGGGATGTATGATAACTACCACTATAATTGTCTAAGCTGAAACTATAATTGTCTAAGCTGAATGCCATCTGCCATATCACCTGCATGTAGAGTGTGTGCCTGCGTGTGTCTGTGTGTGTGTCTGTGTGTGTGTCTGTGTGTGTGTGTCTGTGTGTGTCTGTGTGTGTGTGCATGTGTCTCTGTATGTGTGTGTGTGTGTGTGTGTGTGTGTGTGTGTGTGTGTGTGTGTGTGTGTGTGTGTGTGTGTGTGTGTGTGTGTGTGTGTGTGTGTGTGTGTGTCTCTGTGTGTGTGTCTGTGTCTGTTTGTGCCTATGTCTGTCTCTGTCTGTCTGTACGTCTGTCTGTGTGTGTCTGTCTGTGTGCGTGTGTCCGTCTGTCTGTGTGTCTCTGTCTGTGTCTGTGTGAGTCTATGTGTGTGTCTCTGTCTGCCTGTCTGTGTGTGTCTGGTATAACTTGTAATTTACAGTTCTTGTCTTCCCCTCACAGGTGTGATGTAGGTGCGTTGCCCTCCTGCGGTCCACCTGATGTTAGTGTCCCCACAGACTCTAGCAGTGATGATGATAGTATGATTTAGGCACAGGCAGTGTGTTCAGGGGCTGAATCTGTGCCATTGGTTGCCATTCCATCTGTCTCCCCCTCATCCTCGCACACAGTTTCCCTGCCTGCACATACCCCATTACCACTGGGCATAGAGGAAGGACAGTTGGCAGGTGGTAGCATGGAACAGGGAAGTGTGGTGAATATGGAAGGTGTGCCTGCACACCATGATCCCAGTCAACAGACTGGTGATGTCCCACACATGCATGTGCCCAGCGCTGCTCGTAGGAGGAGCACTGGCCAACATGCCCCTGCGAGACAAAGCACATCAGCTGGAGTCACCAGAAGCATGTTTCAGGCTGTAAT
Source organism: Protopterus annectens (assembly GCF_019279795.1). Taxonomy (NCBI): domain Eukaryota; kingdom Metazoa; phylum Chordata; order Ceratodontiformes; family Protopteridae; genus Protopterus; species Protopterus annectens. The sequence continues at coordinate 653,108,418 of NC_056736.1, forward strand.
GGAGGCACAGGCATGTGCTGAATGGCACAACAGAGAAAGTCTGAGGCCTCAGAGGGCTGCTGTCCGTTCATTAACTGACAACATCCAGGCACTTGAAAATGCTCACCATCATCTTGCAGATGTTTTGGATAGATGATTGGGTGACATGGTGGGAGTCCTTGACCATAGTATGTCAATCCTTGAGCATGGAATGTCTGTGCTGGAACATCTGGTGGGAGTGAGGCATTGGGCACGTGGACATAGGACAGCTACATAACCTGTTGAAGGTCTACGTGAACATGCTACTGCATGTGCCCGGTCCCATAGTGGTGGTAGCAGCAGTGCAGCTGGTGCTTTGCAGTCCACACCAGGACACAGCAGGCCACATGCACATGGTCCTGGACGGTCCCAACAGAGACACAATTCCAGTGGACATGTGTCATCAGACGGTACCCAATCTGGACTTCTGCCTGGTAGTGCCTGTGCAACCCCTGGCAGACCCAGGTCATGTGGCTGTGGCTGGACACTGTGAACTGTGAAACCTGCCTTGTACAGTCTGCAGCTGTCAGTAATATCCCTGTGTAGGCCAGCCACATGCCAGACCTGTGTGCATGCATACACACGCACACTGGAAACAAATATAGGGCACCTCAAGCACACATGCATAACATCCACACACGCTCAATGATATCACAGGCCCTAATACACACACATGATGTCATCCAAAGGCACAGCCTAGGCCTCTAGCAAACATTATCACCCTGTGTATATGATGATGCCTGTGCCGCATCCCTGTCATCCACATCATCGGTGCAGGGACATGTTCATATGGTCTGCTGAACAGGGTGAACATACTAGGTAGACAATTGTAGATTAATATTGTTGAGTAGTGTTGACAGGCAGCAGATATACCATGTATTGCAGTTTTAGAATGCATTTTGTACATCTGACAGTATGTATCATGTGTAACAACACTAACAGCATGTTGATCTTGACGTTCTGCCTTCCTCTTTCAGGTGTAGTTGCATGTTCCGGGGGATGTCGGTGTTTGCGGGTGTCCCATATGTACATGTTGACTACCCACAGGTCAGTATGACAATACCTGCATGCACTTTGTAGCTTCCACATCACAGATATATTCTCCCATGTTTAAATTATGTTTACTGCTCTAATGATCCAAGAGCATGATAGCTGTGTAGTAAGCTACTGTGTTCAGAGCCGTCACATAGTCCATAGTGGGTGACATCACAGCTTTAGTTACCTGGAGCACGGAGGAGGAAAAAGAGTGGTATGCCAGATGACAAGGGTAAAGGCCAGTGGAAACAGTGGCTTCTCATTCGGAAGCAATAATATGCACTGCCATGACAGCATGCAAACACAGACACACCCACACACTCAGGGATTCACAGACACAGTAACACACACTCTGACACACACACACACACACACACACACAGTTTCCAGTGTTTGGATGAGAACCCCTACCTATGTGCATATCATCATTATAGTACTACTCAATTACAAGATGTGCCACAGAGATTACACATGTACAGGTAGTTGAAATGGCCTAAAATCAATGACATCGACAGGGATACTACAGTGCAGTGAGTGTATGTGGGGAGGGGGGTCCATCAGTAGGCTATGTAACAACAGGTCACACCCCAGGGTGTACATGTTAACAGGCGGTTAGTATGCTCGTCTATGATTGATGATAGATTGCATTGAGTGGATGGGGAGGGGGCATTAACATTTCACCATGGTAAAATACAACCTCACCCAAGGAACCGGACAGCCATACACATGGACAGCCATACACACACACGCACACACACACACACACACACACACACACACACACACACACACACACACACACACACACACACACACACAAACACATTGGCATTCACAAAGATATACACCTATGTCACACACATACAGACACTTTACATGTGTGAGGTTTAACCACCTGCCTATGCCTTTCTTTCTACATTTCACTCTGTACTGGTGTCAACAACAGTGTTCAGGAGAGTGATAACATGTGGGATGTATTCCCAACCATACGTGACATATATGGAAACACACACTCACACGTGCCAGTACTGTGCATCAAACACCTGCCTATCTCATGATAGGTACTACAGAAGTACAGAACTATCGCATTCGGTACAACGCATACTGACTCTTTCCTTTGACAACTGTGCTGATATATGCACAATATATGCACAGGGGAAGCATTACTGTTACAGGTGTCATGAGATTTGCCTTCAGTGTCACCCTTACATTATTCTACATTGTCTGCCTTCCACTTCAGTTAACAAAACCTGACCTTGGCAGGTACACAGGTTATTGTAGGACTGGTTGTAACACATCAGTGAGCTGTCCTCAGTAATAATTCATCTGCAGATAAGCCCCACCACTTAGTAGTCATGTCCAAACATATGTCCATACCTCATGTATGGCTTACTGTACTTAGAGCATATCACCATATACAGTTGGCAATGTTGAGGCTGTATTGCAACAGCATGATGTACTAAGACAACAGTCACCTTCAGACATCAGACACTGCACACACATGGAATCTACACAAACATCAGTACATGTACACATATGCGGTCTACATCAGTATGTGCACTAGCAGGTCAAGAGGATACATTCCACACCTTTCCCACATCATGTGTGAAACATAGCTGAGCATTGCACCATAATGGATGTTGTATTCATGTACTGGTAGGACACTACCACTTTTACTGAGTAGCCAAGTGTACATATATTACAACAGCACATATCAGCGAGACACACACAGCATTATTCCATGTCATGCTCCTACAAACTGTTACTTGACAGTGCCTTGGTGAAGCCAGGGCACTGTAATGGTCAACAGTGAGCACAGCATATTTGCACACACACCTCATGTGTACTGGAAGAATGCCAGCAATGTGTTCTGTTAGAGCTAGGCAGTACACTCATTCAAGCATGTGTGTGGTCTGTGACTTGTAAACATCTCACCCCAGCATGTACTGGCTATTGTGGTACTAAGGCTAATGTCTAGACAGCACACAGTATGGCTTGCAATTATTGACATGGGGTATATGTAGGAGCTGTGGCCACACATGGCTGTACATGTCATGAACATATCACCTGTGACTACTCAGGAACATGCAGAGCAGAGCTGTATTTCCCTGAGACTGTCAATACAGGCCTTGTGTAGGTCCTATGGTTCTGTTATTTGGGTATGTTTGTAGGCATTGCATTAGGTGGACATGTCTAAAAACAACATGCCACATGGGGTGTTGTATGATATGATAGGTGTCATGGGTGACCAGTAGAGAGGGGATATTACCTCGGTCAACATAGATATCGAACCTTATGTACTGTTAGCATGCTATCTGCCATGTGCATGTGTGTAATGACTGTAGCCACCTGTATGTAGAAAGGAAAACGAAAGCTATGGTAATGCAATTTATCTTGTATAAGTGTGGGATGTACATATCCAGGGCAGGTATGGTTAGGTCATATCCAACCATGAGGGTGTTGTTTACTGGTGTACAGCAACAGTCGACCGTGTTAATGCTCACAACATCTGAGGGACCCTGATATATGTACAACTGAGCTCATTACAAACAGTGGTATTATTGCATTGCATAACACATTATGCAGCTGTGTCTGTACATGGGTACTTTGCACAGCTGATGTAGGCCTAGGTACAGTCCACCAATTGAGGGTTATCTTGTGGTCTACCATACTATGTCATACCACATATAGATGTGTGTTCGTAGTCTGGGAACAAGGGGGTGGATATAGATGAGCTACAACCTAGAATGCAGCATTTGCCACTGTCACCTGTACCTGACTCATCTGTGATGCTCTATGTCAGAGTAGGGGCCTTTACATGTGAGTAGCTTTTATGAATATGTGTGCACCACCACCTAAAATGGTCCATACCACTGTTATGGCCCACATGTCTGGATCTGAGTTATATGGTGGTAGTGAAATTCTGCATTACAGAGCCTTCAGCCAGGTGTTTTTCACTGCACAGATGTCAGTATTCCCCATTGTAGGTTCTACATTGAGCAAATGGATTACTAAAGCCACACATCTAACACTGGTTAGCATAAGCATCCAATGCAATTGTCATGTAGGTGTCAGGGTGTTACTTCTGTTTGTAGGACATTTGCCTTGGAATGCAGCTATATGGGTAAATGTGACCTAGGTATTATCCACACACATGTATCATGCGTGCATGTGCTCTGTGTTGAAAGCTCGTCATTCGGTCATGACAGCCCGAAATGGCAGACACTGGACAACCTCATAATAACAGCAGGACATTGGCTCATTGTTTTGGTCTAGCAGTTGCCACCCATACCATGACATCACTGCACATGGCATTAATGCGCTTGGTAGCAAATGCCTCATGTAAGGTGACGGACAGCAGCAAAACTTGTGTATATGACTAATGTGAGATATACTTAGGGTAGCAGTACTGCTGATAATGACAACTACTAACACAGCCGGGAGAGGTCATCTTGACACCTGCACCTCAGTACTATTACACAAGGTGGCTCACACATTATGCTTGCACATGCCACTGTTCCACGTATAATGCCACTGTCCACAACCTGCTATCAATGTATGCCTTTCAGGGCAGCAAGGTGTGTGACACATGCTGTAGGTAGAATCTGCCTTTGTGACCCAGGTAATCTATTGTCTGTCACGTCCACACATGCATGAATGGGTATACATAACATATATATGTCAGTACTTCATGTACATGTATGCATGTGTATCACACAGCACAGACACAGATATATAATTTATGGGCCACATACAGTTATCAGCTAGTAAACCAGTATGATGTGCATATATACCGACAGGTAAGATGTACCTAGCTGTAACCTTGTGTGTTTACATTAGGAGTCCATTACAACGTGTTATGTATATGTAAGTGTTTTTTATGCACACTGTGGCCTTCACTGGTTAGAATCGGAGTGCATCCCAAACAGCTCTGTGCTACTAAGTGAATGAGTGTACCCACTGCCACCTTGTGTAATTTGAGTCAGTGCATCCAACAAGCCATTTGTTACTAAGTGTATGAGCATGCCCAGTATAACCTTGTGTAGTTGTAGTCATAGTGCATCTCAAGCGGCCCTGTGCTACTAAGTGTATGAGCATGACCACTGTACCCCTGTATAGTGATAGTAGTTGTCCATTCCACAGATGGCCATACTCCAGTTCAGGTTCCTGTTGTGCTACAACTATACCTCTCAAGCGTACCTGCAGATGATGTGTCTTGTTTGTGCATACAGGTTGTAATGGACACCTACTTTAAACACACAGGTCTAACGCTATGTACTTCGTGATTGTCAGTCTCCCTGTTGTTGTTCTCAATCATAGAAGGGCAGTCTGACTGCTTTGGAATGTGTAATTTCTGTGGCGCGTCTAGTAACTGCGTAGTACTGTAATAATGATCTGTAGAAAGGCAGGAGTTCTGATCCCACCACTGGCAACTGTGTGCATGTGTTTGTGTGTGTGACAGCAAATGCCTGAGTGTATGTGTCAGCAAATGGCTGAGTGTGGTTGTGTGTGTGTACTTGTGTCTGCATCCTGTCATTACAGTGGGTTTTTCTGCATTCCAAATATATGCCTCCTTTTACACTGGCCTTTATCCTAGTCAATTGCTAAACCTCTCTCTTCCCCCCTCCACACTGCAAGTAATTGGTCCTGTGAGGTCACCCAGTTCAGAAGTGGAATCAGAGTAAATGTAATTGTATGTGTTCTGTGGCACATACCCCAACTGCATACCACTGTACTAGTTACCTTTACATGGGCAAGACGTGTATGCACAATACTGGCAAGTGTGTACGTGTTTGTGTGTGTGACTACCCTGTAGCCAGGCATACACATGTGTAATATCTTTTAGCACACCATGGTAGCCATCTGTGGTGACCAGTGTCTACAAAGTATTACATAGTTAGTTATGGTAAAGAATACACAGTCAAGCATGACTACAGTTGGGTATGCTATTTTCCTGTGCCACTGTCAAGCAGTGACACAGAAGTCGTCACTGGGGTGTAGGTCCATACCCATTATTCCCCTACCCTAACTCCACAATCCCCGGGGTAGATTACATTAGCCATCATTCCCCACCCCAAACTCCACATACACAACAACCATCCCTTCTCTGGTGAACTGCTTATAATTTAAATGTTATAACACAAGAGATGCCTCTGTTTTGTGTACATGTCAGTTGCTTTAGAACCCTTCTGTGTCAGACATGTATACACACACACACACACACACACACACACACACACACACACACATATATATATATATATATCTATATATATATAGGTGTGTGTGTGTGTGTGTGTGTGTGTGTGTGTGTGTGTGTGTATGTGTGTATACACATCCCGTAGGTGCATATATATATGGGCTTGTGACTGCCGAACACCTCTCCCTGTCTGAGGTGTATCCTCCCACATGTGTCATATACCAAACCTGTATGCTGTCTTGTCTGTCATCCTACCCTACCTATCCTCCACGAGCATACCTACTCTCCTTCCCCCACATCCCACTCTCCACCTACAGAAACAAAAGGCCATTTGGTTCCTAGAACAACATTTGCCCCATACATAGCTGTCCATTTCACACACATGTCCACTGGACACATGTAACTCTTTTAATATGCATCACAACATACTCCAGTTTTCCTCACCCCTGTCTCTCAGGCACACAATCCTAGTATGCACATGACTCCTAAATGTTCCATGTACACATGATGTGGATGACCCCAATGTACACACAACACTACCAGTCCCTCTATGGTTACCCCATTTACCTTTATCATGATGATGATGTCGCACACAGCACCTTGTAAGAGTACTGTTCTCACAAAATGATTGGACAGGAACTGTTGTGTTAATATAAATAACATGCACAGAGTGATGTATATGGCCAAATGTTTGCGTGTATGAATGACACATCTGTCTGAGGGAGTCTTGATACTACATAGGACAACACCACTACATAATACAGGTGTTGCTGGTGTTTCCCTTTTCATTTCTTTGTAATGCTTTGCTGTCACATCGGATGTTCCTGATATATATCTATATATATATGTATGTATCTATATGTTGGACATAAACACTCACACATGCATCTGCATGATGGAATATATTACCTATACTGTTGAATGACTGCACTGGATGATATGTTTATGATAAGGTCTGATATCTGTATATCTGCCATGGCTTAGTGGTAAATCACAATAGCTGTGTGTGCAGGGTACTGGTTTCGAGCCTTGCAGAGGCTGTTGATTTTTTTGCTGGGCAGAACAAGGCCATTGGATACAGAGTGATTAAGGCACATTAAAGCAGTTGTGAGTGGGTGTGCATGGGTTTGCATGGTGTTAAGCAATGCTAACCTCTGGTTACAGTTTCTTATACTCAGTTAGCCTGTACATTGCTTTACCAGTGTAATACTCGCATACTGGCAGCCAAACAGGCTTACACCCACTTGCTCCCGCATTTGCAAATGCACTGCATTTGGTGTTTGCATCTGACACTCACACCCCTGAGTGGGAGTGAGGACTACAATATTACCTTGCTGT